>NC_137102.1:56051500-56076500 GCF_949357685.1 Gobio gobio | reverse complement strand
AAACGGTACTGCCGTTTTTTTTTAGAAAAAATCGTTTCTAAAAAATGTATCGATATATTGTACAAACTCGATATACCGCCCAGCCCTACCATGCATTCATCTTAAAGTGACAGCAGCCTAATATACCTGTAGCTGTTTGTCACAAGGGTTGTAAAGTTTCCAGAAACTTTCCAGGATTTTTGGAAACTTCCCAGGATTTTTTGGAAGTTTTTGGAAAGTTTCTGTCAATTTCCCAGAATTTTTTAACCCCTTTGCAACCCTATTTGTCACCAATGTTAATCAAACAACAACATAAAAAGAAAAAATCACTTTTGTAGCTTTAACAAAGATAGATTGTATTCCTTCATTAATTATACGGTAAATACAGTGTTATTTTACATTTGATTATTTAATTTCTGTACCTGAATACTGTTACTTACCTGAAAAACACTGTTATATTGTATTCGTCTATGCTTGTAATTAGTTTATTTTCTATGCAGATGGACTTCCCATAAAAAAAATCACCTCAATCACCCTAGGATTAATAATTCTTTACAAATTGAGCTATTCAAATCTATTTTCATATTGCAATATATATCGCAGAAAAACAAAATATAACAATACAAATTTTTCCCAATATCGTGCAGTAGTTACCACGGTGTAAAATGTCTATCATTAGAGATTTTGCTAAATCGTGTATATCACGGTATGTAAATCTAGCACTATTGACACTTCAGACTTCAGAGTGATGAAATGCATGAATGAGAACATCATAAAGAGTGGGATAAAAGTAGGGCTGCAAATAACGATTATTTTAATCAATTATTTTCGATTATTTTTTTCGATGAATCGAATAAAAAAAAGCATTCATTTCCAGTCCTTTATTCAAAAACAGAACTGACAGTGCAAATTCACAGTGCAAAAATCTTCAGAAAGTGCACAGGTTGCTACAATAAATCTATAAATCTTTTTTTTTTTTATAAAGAAAAATACTAATCAGAAAATTTTACAGGATGTTAGAACTTGTTCTCTACACTACACTCAGACGCACACACTCACAAACAAAATTGAATGGGTTTAGTTAAATTGTAATGCATTAAGAATTTATCTAAAATGTCCAAACCCATTATATACTCCTGGAGAAAACATCTACTATATTGACCTATTAATATGCATGATATTAAAGTTTAAACATGCAGTACAGACACAGATTTAACTGCTGTGACATATAAAAAAATATGAAAACAACTCCTCCTAAAGAAGAACACAATGTCTTATTTTCAATGAATGATATGCATTCTTTATAACAACTTGCACACAACATTCCTTATAGATTAAATATGGATTAAATAATTAATGTATAATAAATATAATGAATCCTTATTAAAACTAAAGAGGTGATGTTCTCTGTTCTCTTGTTGTTTGATTAATATTAAGAGCACAAATGGAAGCAGGTTAATGGACTGCTGTCACTTTAAGACCGAAAATGACAATAGATATTAGTCATAGTTTTTGTCATTCAAAGCTGGTTTTGATTTTCGTCTCGTTTTTGTCTGTGAAAAATGTTGTTAATTAAAATATTGACAAATTGTCAACAAAATTAACATAGCAACAGATTGAAAAATTAATAAAAACGTGTCTTTAGTCTTGCAAACTATACCACCCCTGCTTTACTACTGTTATTAACAAACTAACGCTAACTTGTCATGCTTGTCAAGCTGGATAACGAGTAAACAAGCACCAGAAGAGCTACTGGAGGGACGGCACGCTCCTCACTTCCAAACGGAACAAAAGTGGGATTTTGTAGTGACTTAGCTTTACCCAACTCCCTTCCTCCTCATCGAGGACTCCAAGATGTTTTCGTTTTAGGTGCTGAATCACCACCGTGGTGCTGCCATGCCTTGTCGCGTCGCTTTTTCGATTTATTAATGACGCTTTTCGACTGGTAGCCTACGGCTCGGCTCGGTTTGCTTTTCCACTGCGTGGTACGATGGGTACAGCACGGCTCGCCCGCTTCCACTCTGCTTTGTGCTCAACCGTGCTTTTTTTATATTCAAACATCTCCGCGTCCTATTGAGGGGCATAATAGTCGCGCGACACAACGAATCGATAATGAAATTCGTTGCCAACTCTTTTAATTATCAAATTTTATCAATTTTTTCGATCCGTTGTTGCAGCCCTAGATAAAAGAGCAATATATCCTGAAAAACAACTGAAAGCTGCCTCTCTCAGAAGGCGATTGTGAATTTGGGACATGCTCGATATTAAAAAGTGTTAAAGGGTTATAACGTTATGAATCAGCGAGTCGATTCAGCAGTTTGAATCGCCAAATTTCAGCAGTTTGGCGGTTTGACACGCGATCCGAATCATGAATCGGCTCACTGATTCATAACGCTTCGAAGCTTCATGATGCCTTGTTTTGAAATCGTCATCACTATGTAAGTCGTTATTTAGGGTCTTTTTTGCGCACAAAAACTATTATCGCCGATTCATAAAGTTATTTTAGAACCACTGTAGTGAGATGGACTTTGTAACGACGTCTTTAGTACCTTTTAAACCTTTTGTGCCAATGGAGGCCTTTCAGAGCCATCAGATTTCAACTAAAATATCTTCATTTGTGTTCCGAAGATGAACGGAGGTCTTACGGGTGTCGAACGACATGAGGGTAAGTAATTAATGACAGAATTTTCATTTTTGGGTGAACTAACCCTTTAAGCACAATAAGCAGTGAAAGAGAACTCAATGCGGTGCAAATAAACACAGCGTAAGCGCGTGCACAGAAAGCTGTGTCTCAGCATGCGATCGCAAATTCAGTTCTTTTTCACATCTTATTGCACATGAATGGTCGAATACACACGCATGTGTGTCAAAATGCCCATTGCGTGGAGTATTCGAGCAAACACAGACGGTTATGTCTCGACAGTTGGGTGTAATCCGGATGTGTATCAGTATAATGGATCCGAGCGTTTGCATTATTATTAATTATGCAATATTTAACTATGCTAACTATGTTAAAAAGGGGGGTGTGACGAGATTGCCACGTGCCACGAGATTTCGCGAGACTAAAATGTGACGAGATTTCTCGTTGAGGTGAAAATTGGCATGACGGAGTGTGAGGGTGAATTTAGGATAGAATATGTCATCGCTATGTTTACATTACGCCTCCACTGTAGTTTTGCTTTTTATAGAAAAAGTAACCGCAAGCGCACATTCAAAAGCGATTTCAATAAGTTACCGCTGTTTGAAAGCGACTCCCTGAGGCATGCAAATATCCCCTAATATGAAAGCTATCTGTGTAGTTGTAACCCTCTCTTAGCTCTGTGTCATGCTTGAAGAAAATGTGGTCTCTATTTGCACTTTGAATATTGAAAATATTGAGTTCTTTGATTATGGTTGCACTTATTGTTTGCACTTGATCTATGATCAATTTGTGGGAAGAAGTTCGGTTAGGAGGTCAAAAGTTGTAGAAGCTCATGAATCATGTGCAGTTCTGAGGTCTGAAGAGACAACCTTTCAGGAGAGAAGCCAGTCAGTTGAGTTTGTGCAAAACCTTTTACAGTGCTTGAGTATTGTTGTCTTTTACTGCATATGACGGCAAATTCATACTCGGAAAGTAGAACTGAAATGACATTCGTTGATGATGAGTTAAAACATTTCAAATGCACATGCAAACAATTTTTCTAGTCATCATTGAGGATTTCTTAAAAATACTATGTAAAAATTTTGTCTCGTTCTTGTGAATCCAATCTCGATAAGTGTCTCGTCACACCCCTAATGTTATAAACCTATAGAGTGCCGAAGTTATGACGTCACTTTGTAGGCCAAAACGTGGAAGTGAGTTAGCATTTTAGCCCTTCCGGTTCCCTCGCCCTAAAGTCTATGGGTTTTTTGAATGGGTTTTTGCTAAATCGCCTGAAATAAGGTCTGTGGTTAACAAAGCCTCTAAATATTTTCACGTTTTGATCTATGACATAAAACACATTAGTTAAAACCTGCTTGTGATTTTTTTAAACTTTATTGTGTCTTAAAAACGGTGGTTGCTAACAAGTTGCTAAAAGGGACTACATCCTTTGGCGGGGACTTTAGACGTCATCGTGACAAACAGGCAATCTCTCACTAGCCCGTGTTTCAGCCTTATGAAGAACTTATGTGGCGTGAATAAATCGCGCTATTCGCGCAAAGTTGGATGCTTGAACATTTGGAGTTTACTCTCTTCACATGTTCGTCTCGTTGAGAAATGGCTGACATGGGCTGTGTTTACACGTCTTTTTTTTTTTAAATCTTCTGTTAATGTGTGACAAAACATAGTTTTAAGACTTTTTCAGTCGATAATGTAGTTGTTTAAAGCTCAAATCTGTGGTTTATTTATAAGAAGAGTGCCTATTTTAACATTTTATCTGGTGTTATCGGAGTTGTGAGTTTCAGTGAGTCAGCGGCGGTCAGCGCTTGTTTACCCGGCGAGAGTAGACTTTCCTCGGCCAGTCCTTCTGACGTCTGCCGCTGGCTCTGATGTCCCTTTGGTGTCTCCAGCTATAATTCGTCTTGTGGAGATTTAACGGCCCATATTTGCTCTCATGGATCTATAATTTGTTCCCTGGCAAATCGTTTAGGCTGAGTGCAAAGTGAAGTTTCATTACTTGTTTATTTTTAGGCTATAACTGTACGTTACCGTTGTAAGTTAGCCGACTAGCACTGACTTTAAATGTTTGACTGAATTGTTTGCTTTATTTAATGGATAGCTTATTATAAATTTTACTTATACTTTTGTATTATTGATCATACATAAACTTGCATTTAACAAAAAGAGACTGGGTTGTGTTTCATGTCATTTAATGTTATCACAGTGATAATCATATTGTCTGAAAAAACATTAACAAAAGATAAATCTCAGAGAGGCACGCATAAACAAAATTAGTTTCTAACATTTTTGGAAAAAACGAATGGGCAATATTTCTCATGTCTCAAGTGTTCATACACAGCGCAGATCATAATGAGCGAGCGTTTTTTTAAATAAAGTTTGAGGAAGCTTGATGATGACGTTGATCCGCGACCATGGTGTGCTGTAGTCCGTTTATAGCCTACCGTTAGCATTTTATATCTGACGGCTTTATTTAAGCTTCAAAATGTTTACATTTTGGATTAATTTGTAAAGATTATCTTGATAGACAAAACGTATAAGGGTCATAACTCTTTGTTGAACACAGATCTTATTTTTTGCGATTTTCCAAAAGTCTATGGGGAAAATGCATAGCTTTTTGATCGAGGGAACCCATGCGCCGCTAACTTCCGGGTTGGCCTACAAAGTGACGTCGTTACTTAGGCACTCTATTGTACCTGAAAACGTAATTTGTTTAATTCATATTTATTTATATGTTGTATTTGTCCTATTAGATCAATTAGATTGTCCAGAAATTAGATAAAATAACACAAAATAATAACTTTATTGTAATTACTATGTGTTGATATCTCCCACCCCTAGAATGGTTTCCTAATTTTCCCTGATCAAACCGTTTAAAGCACTTGTTTTAAGCACACCAGACGATTGACAGTTGAATATGCAGCCCTTTGCTGTTCTTGAGTGAAAATCCGCTCAAACTACAATTTATAGTCATCATTGGTTGCAATTATACAAACAATATATTTGTTTATTGAAAATATTTAGACATATGCAAATATATAAGTGTATTTAAAGTGCAGTGAGACTGGATCATGCCATTTGCAAAGCTTCATGGGAAACGGCGGTCACTGCTGAGCTCTTTTGTTTTTGGTGGATCTCATATTTTATTGTTCAGCAATTTCTGCTGCTTTCGGTACCGTACGGTTGCACTCTCACTCAGAGCTGTGAATTTGAGATCGGATCACACGAGTGTGACGTTAATACCAGATGTGAGCAGTCTCAGACATGAAGCAGCGCAGTGTGAACGTGTGTAAGAGAGACGTGCGCATGTAAATGTGTGTGAGGATGCCTGTATCTTTCACCATCTGTGCCGTGTTTACTGTTGCTACTTTGGTGTTAATGATCAGATCTGTCACACTTAACATATACATAAAACTGCACACACACACAGGGTTTAACATCTCTCAGGCCCACCCTGTCAGTTTTACGTGCACATTTTCAATAGAGTTAATTACGATTTGCTGGTTAACTAATTGAATTAATGATAATTTACTTTTTACATTTACAAAAGAGGAGCGTACTGTAGAAAATGGATATTTACAGACATTTTCTTAACCCTAAAACACAATGCAATGCATAATTCAGGGTAAAACACTTGTGAAATTCCTCACAATTAATCACATATATGGTTGTCAAAAGAACTGGTACTTCTGTGCTATATCGGTACTGAAATTGAAAAACTTTTGATGATACTAGCATTTCTGCAGTACTGGTGGTGGTACTTGGTATATTTGGTACCCGCTGATAGGCGGCTGCTTTCAAACACTCCTCTGTGTATATGTGTAAGCGCTCTGTAAAGAGTCTTCTATTTACAAAAATTTTAAAGCGTTTATCATTTTAACCAATCACAGACATATCTGTTGAGCGCATGAACGCAATGGCCAATCAGAGGTGTTTGAGTTAGTCAGAATCCAATCATCACCGTTCAAATTTTTTGGAACGGTGTTTTTAAAAAACTGAATGCCAGTTTTTAATTCACTGCATGCTTTAGAGTTCTGCACTCTCACGAATCCTTTCATTATTACCAACAAAGTGTAAACATGATGTAAATAAGGGCCTGTTTACACTTACCTATAGCTCAAACAGTAGAGCATTGCGCTAGCAACGCCAAGGTCATGGGTTCGATTCCCAGGGAAAGCAAGAATTGACAAAATGTAAAATGTTTACCTTGAATGCAATGTAAGTCGCTTTGGATAAAAGCGTCTGGCAAATGCGTAAATGTAAATGTGGTATTAATATGTGTTTTGGTCTATCGGATCACAAGTGGACGACGCTAAATACTAGAGCTGGGTAAAAAAATACAGATTTCTCGAATTTAATCTATTCTCATTTTAACGATATCGATTCTTAAATCCCAAGAATCAGTTGATGAATGAACAGAACATTCTAGCGCGCCTGCCATCCAATAAATTGCAATAATCTTTGTGCTTTGTTACTATTGATATTAAAGGTCCTATGGCATGGATTTTTAATTTAATTTTATAATGTATTCTGAGGTGTACTCATATTGTTAGTATGATTTTTACATCATAAATTGTCATAATTTAGAAATAAAACGAATTTTTTCTATACTGATGTTTGCCCTCTGGCAGAATGCCCTGTTTCAAGGGGCGTGTCTGCTGTGAGACTTCAGTAAAAACGCCCACTGTTGTGATTGGCTGACATCTTTGCATTTGAAATGAGTATCAGATCTTGTAGCGGAGGGGGCGTGGTTTAATGAGGTTTACGAGGCACAAGCCTGCCAGAGAGAGTTCACTTCTCATCAGTTCTCTCAGCATGTCTCAGTTCAGTGAACTGTTACTAGCATATACTTCAGGTTATTAGTTTATTTCTAGTCGGAGGGACTGTCACTCATGTCAGAAAGTTAGTAACTTTAGTAAATGATGGATCAGCGCTGACTCGAGACGCGAACCGTTTAGAACGATTCAGTCCGATTTGGTGAACTGGTTCGACCGGGCCAGTGGCTGTGGGCCAGATGCAGTACTGGGGGTCGGTGATGTTGAAGGCCGACCGGTCAGTGCAGCCCGAGCCTCGGCGTGCGTGAGGTTTATCTCTAAAGATGTGGCTCTGCCGATGTTGAGCAGAAACTCACGACTGTATGCACATTTTAGAACAGATAGACGCGACGAGGACGTACAAAAACACTGACTCACAAGATAGAAAACACGAAAACACAGGTTCTGTCAAGAGAGAGAAGCCGCAGCGTGTGCACGAATAATAAAGTTCTGTGTGAACTTGAATAATTAGCTACACATCAGAAATCACTGATCACAGATCAGAAGAAACTGAAAAAAGACTTCTGTTTTCATTTGTACATCCAAACACTGAGAAACTGCCAGCATTCACTCGTTCATCTCTCGAGGACAAACAAATATGGCGCTCGCATGGGCGTGCCAAATTCTCTGGGCGGAGGAAAGGGAAGTAACCGGTCCTGTTATGACGTCATAACAGGAAAATTCAAGATCAGCTCGTCTGGGCTGTATTTTCTCAAAGGCAGAGAGAGACAGCCAGAACTCGGTTTACACCGATCAACATTTCTTGCCACTTGGGGACAATATTCAGGCTAGGGGAACTCATATTAATGTTGAAAAAACTCATAAAATGAAAATTTCATGCCATGAGACCTTTAAATAAAGTCTCAGATTTCAAATTACGTCCATTTTATTACGAAATTCAAAAACACAAATACCGTTTGGCGCTGTGGCGTGAGATCGTTCTAGCGCAGCTCAGTTTAAGAGAAGCGACAGCACGCAGCTCACGTGAACTCCTCCACTTTAAGCTCACATGAACGTCTCCACTTTAATACCAGTTACAGCGCGAAATAAACATGATTGAGCATCTGAAAGTGTGTTAAGAAATCTGTATCATGTCATGGAATCACTCAATCAGTGTTTCAACCACGGAAAGACCTCAGTAAAACAACTTGTGAACAATGTCACGTAACGTCACATTTACCTCAGAAAAACCATCCGTGTCCGTTAGTCAGCTAGAAATATTAACTCTAGAGAAAAGATTTTTGCTAAATAAATGCACCATATTACATAATCATTATAATTTTGATAATAATCATGTTTGAATAAATCTGGCAAGTTTTTATGACAGCCACCATTTAAATGTTTATATTTCAAAAAACTAGTTGGAGTAGAAATGATTATGTAATTGCAAAGTTTATATTATAACTTTATTATTATAAAAAAAACTATCATTGAGTGTAATTTAAGTGTTTATATACAAACCAGTTCATTTTTACCTTCAACATTATAGTAGACTAATGTACCGACTGACTCCCATAGTTTACAGCATTAGAAATAATTAGATTTTATTTCCTTGAGAAAATTTGGCATGTATTGTACCTGATATATATCCAAAATAATCGATATTGAATCAGAATCGCTTATCAAGTCAAGTCACCTTTATTTATATAGCGCCTTTTACAATGCAGATTGTTTCAAAGCAGCTTCACAGTGGTAACAGGAAAATAATGTAACAGAATTTGATTCGTCTGTACAGCCGCTCTGGAGAAAACATGTCATCTAGCTCAGTTCAATTATCATATAGTGTCCACTTTCAACCACTTCCAGAGGTAGTCAAAAACACATTCGACCGGATCGCTTTCATAGTGTAAACGCTTGTGTGGTCGAATGTGTTCAAACAGCCACAAAAGACCGTCTGCTCTCCGCCTACTGACCTAATGCGGAAACATTATGGGATGCGAGCTAGCCAGTAGGATTGAGAATCGAAAATCCAATACTTGAGGTCAGGAATTGGATACTTATTCCTAATAAATTATTAGGGCCCAAGCCCTGAAAGGGCGCAGAGCCCTATTGTTCTTCCTCTGTTTCTTATTATTATTATTATTAGGGCCCAAGCCCTGAAAGGGCGCAGAGCCCTATTGTTCTTCCTCTGTTTCTTATTATTATTAGGGCCCAAGCCCAAAGGGCGCAGAGCCCTATTGTTCTTCCTCTGTTTCTTATTAGGGCCCAAGCCCTGAAAGGGCGCAGAGCCCTATTGTTCTTCCTCAGATTATTCTTTGTTTTTTTTTTTTAGGGCCCAAGCCCAAAGGGCGCAGAGCCCTATTGTTCCCCTAAGGATTATTCTTTGTTTTTTTTTTTTTTTTTTTTTTTTTTTTTTTTTTCGACTTCTCGGGTACTTTTGGGGCACTTAACATGCTCGAAAACTCTTGAAACTTCGCACAGGCGTCGGAATGCGCGGCCATCAGAGCCGGGCTGAAGCTGGTACCCGGGCGTGGCAGGGGGGCTCGACAGCGCCCCCTAAAGTGGGGTCTGAAAACTTGGTCCATATATCAAACACACTTGCACGTACATGTATGAAACTCGGTACACATATAGACCTCATCAGGCCGAACAACTTTCGTGCTCTAAGTTATGCGTCAGCCCTACAGGAAGTGAGCTATTATGGGTTGTTCGGAAAACGCATGCTCTGGAATTTAATATACTCCTCCGAGGCCATTGTTTCGATCATTGCCAAACTCGGTCAGCATGAAGAGAACATATCCAGGATGCTAAATTGCGAGCGGATTTTTGATATCTCAAATGGTTTGGCCGTGGCGAAGCAACGAATTTATGGCGAGAAAAGGGAAACAGGAAGTGTGTTATAACGTCAGCAAACATTGACTGGTTTGGATGAAACTTCAGCTGTGTGTTCGTTGTAAGAGGCCGATCACATGGATATGACTTTTGTGAGTCAAAGTTATAGCGCCACCAACTGGCAGCAGGAAGTGTGTCACTTTCAAAAATGCTTTGAATCACCATCTTATTTTCACCCCATTTACTTCAAACTTCATCAGTATACTGTGAAAACATGACAGATAGAGACGTATGAAATGGATTCCTGAAATTTCAAATACTGTTGCCATGGCAACGTGTCAAAGTTTAATAATCTTTTGGCTGTTTTGAGACTCTTAGCATGCTTGAAATTGCTTTAAACTGCTTGAAACTCAACACACACATCAGAGATGTCAGTCAGTACACATTGGCAAAGCATCAGAAATGGGCGGGGATGAGGGCCTCTCTAGCGCCACCTTTTGACAAAAGTGGGGGGGTTAGTTTTATCTTCAGTCACCAAACTCGGTACATATATTGTTCTCTTCGAGCCGGACAACTTTCTAATTTACAGTCATTAGCTCCGACCAACAGGAAGTCAGATATTTTGGTTTGAAGGTGAATATTTATGTAATTCAGGGTCTGAGTTTTTACGTTCTCCTCGTAGGCGATTTATTCAATCTCCACCAAACTCGGTCAACATGAAACAAAGATACGGAAGATGCTAAAATGCGAACGAATATTGGATATCTCAAACGGTGTTGCCATGGCGAGGGATTAAATAAGGACAAAAAAAGGGGAACAGAAATTGTCTCATATCTTGTAAAATAATATTTTGATTTAAATTAAATTAAGATTGTATGTTTGGTAATTGAACTTAGATTAATTTAAAATGACTATACTATTTTTCAGATGAATATATATATTTATTTTAAATATTTTTTTAAATAATCAATTCTGTATCTGTCTGTGCTGCTCTCCCCTCAATGAACACAAGATGGCAGCATTGTATTAGTTTTGAAGCAGGATAAAAAAAAAACTTGTTTCTCTCTCTCTCTCTCTCTCTCTCTTGTTTATGTGATTTATGAGGACACAAATTTGTATAATGACATGGGTATTACACTGGTATTACAACGTGTATGTGTGTGTGTTTAAAAACATACTAAAACAATGTTTTATTAAAATGTAACCAAATAGCTTTAAAATAATCATACTATTTTTCAGATCAATATATTTATTTTATTTAATATATTTCTTCTGAATATTTATTCTCTGTCTGCCCTCCCCTCACTAAAGGGTGGCAGTGTTGTGTTATTTTTTAAACTCTCTTTCTGTGTGTGTGTGTGTGTGTGTGTGTGTGTGTGTGTGTGTGTGTGTGTGTGTGTGTGTGTGTGTGTGTGTGTGTGTGTGTGTGTGTGTGTGTGTGTGTGTGTGTGTGTGTGTGTGTGTGTGTGTGTGTAGGCCCGTCGCGACAAGGCAGGCAAACCAAGCAATTGCTTGGGGCCCCGAGCTGGCCTGGGGCCCCAAGACAGCGACAGGTTAAGAATAAAATGAAACGACAAACTGTGTGAGCGCCCCATTGATAGTCAATGCAGTAAAGTGCAATGACACTGTTATCGGGATCCCCCTTAAAAAGCCCCCTCTCAGTAGTCGCTGACAGCAGCCAGCCAACCACGCGATCTCTGCTGCGGCAAAATACAAAATCTTCGGATTTGAAGCGGAATTTTATGCTTCAGGAAGCCAGAAAAGAAAAAAGAGAAAGGAAGAGGAGGATAAGAAAAAACAAGATAGTGGTATGTGATAAATTACACTGGATAAAATAGCTCTACTTGTCTTGTACAAAAAAAGTGTAAGTTTGCAGCAGGTAGGCTAGCAAAAATATGTTTATGTTAGCTATCGTTACCTGCCTGACGGCAAATGCTGCTTGTAACGAACAGTTAGTGCAACTTTTTTTTTCGAACAGACGGAATGACATGAGATTGCTATAGCTTTGTAATATGTTTTGATGAAAGTGGCATAGCATGCTCTACTAACTATTATTTATGCTATGCATAAATAACCTGGAATAGTTAATATAGCTTGCTATATTAACAATTATTATAAACATTATTTAACCAGAAAGAGGCAGAGGAACATGATTTTTTTCATAGCTTATCTTAATGCACTCACAGAAATATTTCACCCAAAATTTAAGATTTATGTAATTTTATTAAATGACAAATTCCCATTTATATTTTTTTCATAATTTTAACACAAATCTACCAAATAAACTTTACACAATTTATTTTCATTAGGATAATAAAACCTATTTATTTAAAATACATAAAGTTTATTGTATAAATTGCATAATAATTAAGAGAACTAAATCAGGATAATTAAAAAAGTTAAATAACATTTATTTGAATCATGTTAAATGTATATTCATGGCAGAGTTAGTTTTTATGCATTTACATCTATTTGATTTTATTTAAAAACTCATATTTTTAAAATCTATACATTAAAAGTAAATAAACTCTAAAAGATTTAATCAATTTTACAATTTATTTAATGCAATTAGTTAATAAATACTAACATTGTTTGAATAATAAGAGTTATAAAACAAACAAGATTCTGTTATTTAAAGTTTATGTGATTGGTTTTCATCAAAGTTATGAAAAAAAATCCATTTGGGAAACAGGAAACGACGTCACTTTCGCTGGACACAAGCCCTCGAGATATTGTGGGAATCCGTCACACACATCCCACTGAGCAAAGGCGTACGTTGAAAAGACGTCCACTGAGGAGCCAGAATGAAAGTTTTCATGACGTCTGTTTTTGACGTGTTCTGCACGTCCGATATAAACGCTCATGGAACCTCAAGGTTAAAAACTAGTTCAAATTATGGACATATTTTCCATTTGTAATTGCAAAGCAACTCACAGACAGTGTGTGTTTGTCCAGAAATCATGAAAATAAAAGAAACTTAGCTCACACCTTTAGACACTTTAGACAACTTAGCATCTGTAATTCACACATCTTTGGATCGTGAGAGAATCGTGGGATTCAATCCAGGATCTTCTTGCTGTGAGGAGACAGTGTTTCCCACTGAGACACTGGTGCTGCCCTTAATCACAGACATAAGACACACTTTGACTATTTCTGTCAGACGTCTACAGAAGCTCTTACTGAGAGTTAACAGAGCTTTAGATGTTGATGTTTATGTTTCACTTGAAGTCACCATTGTGGTGGGAAGCGTTTGCTTTAGTTGGGCTCTTGGTCCCTGTACTTGAGTTAGCTTTTCTTTGGCTGCTGTAACTGTGTGTGTGAAACACAATACTTATGGCTGAGAAAGCAAAGATAAAGTGACTTCAGGTGTTTTCAGCTCCTTGTTGATGACTAAATCATCAGAAGTCTAGAATCTGATGTTGTGCTTTTGAGTTTTGTGTTCTTGTTTGGCAAATAATAATTTGTTTATATACTACAACCTTGTGAATCTGCTGTATTGACACCAATAGCAATAAAAAAATCACTCATATTGAAAGATGATAAAACAGCAGGTGCACATTGTTTTGAGAAAATATTTCTCATAGTCACACACAGACATCAAGATTTTGCATATGATTCACAACAACGGTGACAATCATAAAAAAAAACTTCATGCTGTAATGCATGATGGGTAGCTTCATAGTACAAAACTCAAAACTCATGCTTGATTGTCACCGTTGTTGTGAATCATATGCAAAATCTTGATGTCTGTGTGTGACTATGAGAAATATTTTCTATTTTTTTTTGCCCTATTGTTCCCCTAAGGATTATTCTTTGTTTTTTTTTTTTTTTTTTTTTTTTTTTTTTTTTTTCGACTTCTCGGGTACTTTTGGGGCACTTAACATGCTCGAAAACTCTTGAAACTTCGCACAGGCGTCGGAATGCGCGGCCATCAGAGCCGGGCTGAAGCTGGTACCCGGGCGTGGCAGGGGGGCTCGACAGCGCCCCCTAAAGTGGGGTCTGAAAACTTGGTCCATATATCAAACACACTTGCACGTACATGTATGAAACTCGGTACACATATAGACCTCATCAGGCCGAACAACTTTCGTGCTCTAAGTTATGCGTCAGCCCTACAGGAAGTGAGCTATTATGGGTTGTTCGGAAAACGCATGCTCTGGAATTTAATATACTCCTCCGAGGCCATTGTTTCGATCATTGCCAAACTCGGTCAGCATGAAGAGAACATATCCAGGATGCTAAATTGCGAGCGGATTTTTGATATCTCAAATGGTTTGGCCGTGGCGAAGCAACGAATTTATGGCGAGAAAAGGGAAACAGGAAGTGTGTTATAACGTCAGCAAACATTGACTGGTTTGGATGAAACTTCAGCTGTGTGTTCGTTGTAAGAGGCCGATCACATGGATATGACTTTTGTGAGTCAAAGTTATAGCGCCACCAACTGGCAGCAGGAAGTGTGTCACTTTCAAAAATGCTTTGAATCACCATCTTATTTTCACCCCATTTACTTCAAACTTCATCAGTATACTGTGAAAACATGACAGATAGAGACGTATGAAATGGATTCCTGAAATTTCAAATACTGTTGCCATGGCAACGTGTCAAAGTTTAATAATCTTTTGGCTGTTTTGAGACTCTTAGCATGCTTGAAATTGCTTTAAACTGCTTGAAACTCAACACACACATCAGAGATGTCAGTCAGTACACATTGGCAAAGCATCAGAAATGGGCGGGGATGAGGGCCTCTCTAGCGCCACCTTTTGACAAAAGTGGGGGGGTTAGTTTTATCTTCAGTCACCAAACTCGGTACATATATTGTTCTCTTCGAGCCGGACAACTTTCTAATTTACAGTCATTAGCTCCGACCAACAGGAAGTCAGATATTTTGGTTTGAAGGTGAATATTTATGTAATTCAGGGTCTGAGTTTTTACGTTCTCCTCGTAGGCGATTTATTCAATCTCCACCAAACTCGGTCAACATGAAACAAAGATACGGAAGATGCTAAAATGCGAACGAATATTGGATATCTCAAACGGTGTTGCCATGGCGAGGGATTAAATAAGGACAAAAAAAGGGGAACAGAAATTGTCTCATATCTTGTAAAATAATATTTTGATTTAAATTAAATTAAGATTGTATGTTTGGTAATTGAACTTAGATTAATTTAAAATGACTATACTATTTTTCAGATGAATATATATATTTATTTTAAATATTTTTTTAAATAATCAATTCTGTATCTGTCTGTGCTGCTCTCCCCTCAATGAACACAAGATGGCAGCATTGTATTAGTTTTGAAGCAGGATAAAAAAAAAACTTGTTTCTCTCTCTCTCTCTCTCTCTCTCTTGTTTATGTGATTTATGAGGACACAAATTTGTATAATGACATGGGTATTACACTGGTATTACAACGTGTATGTGTGTGTGTTTAAAAACATACTAAAACAATGTTTTATTAAAATGTAACCAAATAGCTTTAAAATAATCATACTATTTTTCAGATCAATATATTTATTTTATTTAATATATTTCTTCTGAATATTTATTCTCTGTCTGCCCTCCCCTCACTAAAGGGTGGCAGTGTTGTGTTATTTTTTAAACTCTCTTTCTGTGTGTGTGTGTGTGTGTGTGTGTGTGTGTGTGTGTGTGTGTGTGTGTGTGTGTGTGTGTGTGTGTGTGTGTGTGTGTGTGTGTGTGTGTGTGTGTGTGTGTGTGTGTGTGTGTGTGTGTGTGTGTGTGTAGGCCCGTCGCGACAAGGCAGGCAAACCAAGCAATTGCTTGGGGCCCCGAGCTGGCCTGGGGCCCCAAGACAGCGACAGGTTAAGAATAAAATGAAACGACAAACTGTGTGAGCGCCCCATTGATAGTCAATGCAGTAAAGTGCAATGACACTGTTATCGGGATCCCCCTTAAAAAGCCCCCTCTCAGTAGTCGCTGACAGCAGCCAGCCAACCACGCGATCTCTGCTGCGGCAAAATACAAAATCTTCGGATTTGAAGCGGAATTTTATGCTTCAGGAAGCCAGAAAAGAAAAAAGAGAAAGGAAGAGGAGGATAAGAAAAAACAAGATAGTGGTATGTGATAAATTACACTGGATAAAATAGCTCTACTTGTCTTGTACAAAAAAAGTGTAAGTTTGCAGCAGGTAGGCTAGCAAAAATATGTTTATGTTAGCTATCGTTACCTGCCTGACGGCAAATGCTGCTTGTAACGAACAGTTAGTGCAACTTTTTTTTTCGAACAGACGGAATGACATGAGATTGCTATAGCTTTGTAATATGTTTTGATGAAAGTGGCATAGCATGCTCTACTAACTATTATTTATGCTATGCATAAATAACCTGGAATAGTTAATATAGCTTGCTATATTAACAATTATTATAAACATTATTTAACCAGAAAGAGGCAGAGGAACATGATTTTTTTCATAGCTTATCTTAATGCACTCACAGAAATATTTCACCCAAAATTTAAGATTTATGTAATTTTATTAAATGACAAATTCCCATTTATATTTTTTTCATAATTTTAACACAAATCTACCAAATAAACTTTACACAATTTATTTTCATTAGGATAATAAAACCTATTTATTTAAAATACATAAAGTTTATTGTATAAATTGCATAATAATTAAGAGAACTAAATCAGGATAATTAAAAAAGTTAAATAACATTTATTTGAATCATGTTAAATGTATATTCATGGCAGAGTTAGTTTTTATGCATTTACATCTATTTGATTTTATTTAAAAACTCATATTTTTAAAATCTATACATTAAAAGTAAATAAACTCTAAAAGATTTAATCAATTTTACAATTTATTTAATGCAATTAGTTAATAAATACTAACATTGTTTGAATAATAAGAGTTATAAAACAAACAAGATTCTGTTATTTAAAGTTTATGTGATTGGTTTTCATCAAAGTTATGAAAAAAAATCCATTTGGGAAACAGGAAACGACGTCACTTTCGCTGGACACAAGCCCTCGAGATATTGTGGGAATCCGTCACACACATCCCACTGAGCAAAGGCGTACGTTGAAAAGACGTCCACTGAGGAGCCAGAATGAAAGTTTTCATGACGTCTGTTTTTGACGTGTTCTGCACGTCCGATATAAACGCTCATGGAACCTCAAGGTTAAAAACTAGTTCAAATTATGGACATATTTTCCATTTGTAATTGCAAAGCAACTCACAGACAGTGTGTGTTTGTCCAGAAATCATGAAAATAAAAGAAACTTAGCTCACACCTTTAGACACTTTAGACAACTTAGCATCTGTAATTCACACATCTTTGGATCGTGAGAGAATCGTGGGATTCAATCCAGGATCTTCTTGCTGTGAGGAGACAGTGTTTCCCACTGAGACACTGGTGCTGCCCTTAATCACAGACATAAGACACACTTTGACTATTTCTGTCAGACGTCTACAGAAGCTCTTACTGAGAGTTAACAGAGCTTTAGATGTTGATGTTTATGTTTCACTTGAAGTCACCATTGTGGTGGGAAGCGTTTGCTTTAGTTGGGCTCTTGGTCCCTGTACTTGAGTTAGCTTTTCTTTGGCTGCTGTAACTGTGTGTGTGAAACACAATACTTATGGCTGAGAAAGCAAAGATAAAGTGACTTCAGGTGTTTTCAGCTCCTTGTTGATGACTAAATCATCAGAAGTCTAGAATCTGATGTTGTGCTTTTGAGTTTTGTGTTCTTGTTTGGCAAATAATAATTTGTTTATATACTACAACCTTGTGAATCTGCTGTATTGACACCAATAGCAATAAAAAAATCACTCATATTGAAAGATGATAAAACAGCAGGTGCACATTGTTTTGAGAAAATATTTCTCATAGTCACACACAGACATCAAGATTTTGCATATGATTCACAACAACGGTGACAATCATAAAAAAAAACTTCATGCTGTAATGCATGATGGGTAGCTTCATAGTACAAAACTCAAAACTCATGCTTGATTGTCACCGTTGTTGTGAATCATATGCAAAATCTTGATGTCTGTGTGTGACTATGAGAAATATTTTCTCAAAACAATGTGCACCTGCTGTTTTATCATCTTTCAATATGAGTGATTTGTTTATTGCTATTGGTGTCAATACAGCAGATTCACAAGGTTATAGTATATAAACAAATTATTATTTGCCAAACAAGAACATAAAACTCGAAAGCACAACATCAGATTCTAGACTTCTGATGATTTAGTCATCAACAAGGAGCTGAAAACACCTGAAGTCACTTTATCTTTGCTTTCTCAGCCATAACTATTGTGTTTCACACACACAGTTACAGCAGCCAAAGAAAAGCTAACTCAAGTACAGGGACCAAGAGCCCAACTAAAGCAAACACTTCCCACCACAATGGTGACTTCAAATGAAACATAAACATCAACATCTAAAGCTCTGTTAATTCTCAGTAAGAGCTTCTGTAGACGTCTGACAGAAATAGTCAAAGTGTGTCTTATGTCTGTGATTAAGGGCAGCACCAGTGTCTCAGTGGGAAACACTGTCTCCTCACAGCAAGAAGATCCTGGATTGAATCCCACGATTCTCTCACGATCCAAAGATGTGTGAATTACAGATGCTAAGTTGTCTAAAGTGTCTAAAGGTTTGAGCTAGGTTTCTTTTATTTTCATGATTTCTGGACAAACACACACTGTCTGTGAGTTGCTTTGCAATTACAAATGGAAAATATGTCCATAATTTGAACTAGTTTTTAACCTTGAGGTTCCATGAGCGTTTATATCGGACGTGCAGAACACGTCAAAAACAGACGTCATGAAAACTTTCATTCTGGCTCCTCAGTGGACGTCTTTTCAACGTACGCCTTTGCTCAGTGGGATGTGTGTGACGGATTCCCACAATATCTCGAGGGCTTGTGTCCAGCGAAAGTGACGTCGTTTCCTGTTTCCCAAATGGATTTTTTTTCATAACTTTGATGAAAACCAATCACATAAACTTTAAATAACAGAATCTTGTTTGTTTTATAACTCTTATTATTCAAACAATGTTAGTATTTATTAACTAATTGCATTAAATAAATTGTAAAATTGATTAAATCTTTTAGAGTTTATTTACTTTTAATGTATAGATTTTAAAAATATGATTTTTTAAATAAAATCAAATAGATTTAAATGCATAAAAACTAACTCTGCCATGAATATACATTTAACATGATTCAAATAAATGTTATTTAACTTTTTTAATTATCCTGATTTAGTTCTCTTAATTATTATGCAATTTATACAATAAACTTTATGTATTTTAAATAAATAGGTTTTATTATCCTAATGAAAATAAATTGTGTAAAGTTTATTTGGTAGATTTGTGTTAAAATTATGAAAAAAATATAAATGGGAATTTGTCATTTAATAAAATTACATAAATCTTAAATTTTGGGTGAAATATTTCTGTGAGTGTATGCAACAACAGTATTTGCACTGTAAACCTTTTTATTAATATAAAGTGTGGGTGAACTTAAACTGTATGGCTATGCTGCGGTATGCTGTGTGTGTGTGTGTGTGTGTGTGTGTGTGTGTGTGTGTGTGTGTGTCAGTGTCCTATCTGTGTGGATGCGTCTCATGTCAGCTAATCAAGGGACACTGACACACACACACACACACACACTCGACGCATAGATAGACTCGCGTCAGTTTCCTGCTCACATCGAGTTCTCTTTTGCTCTTGAACAAACCATAACACAGAGGATTGTGAGTATTCTCATATTCGAGTCTTAAATTAGTTAAATAACGTCTTAAATGAACTTAAAGAGTTGTGAGGAAATGAGATGCGCGGGACAGCGCGTGAGACCCGCGGCTGTTCTTAAAGTGACAGGAGCACTGATGATGCCTGTCATTAATGTTCATCAAAGAACAACGGGAATAGAGAAAATTGTAGCTTTAATGATGATTCATCTATATTTCATTTATTATTTATGCAGTTAAGGAAGGTTTGATAACTATTACATTTCTGTATAACAGGGAAGGCCATGGGTAAATATAACATTTATTATTTTGGTGATTTAGGTAAAATGGTTTAAAAAAACACAGCAGAACCACAGCGCATCTGATATGACTGGCATAACGCTGGCGAAGTTAGGGACCGTCTGCAAAGTTACATACAACATTGAAACGTGTATAACGTTACCAAACTTCACTAGCATTTAAAGAGAATGACAGTCATAAAACTGACTGTAAAGTGTTCATCTAGGTGTCAGGTATGATGCACACATTTTGATATTTAATAAAATAAACTGTCAAATCATATGGAAATATGGATATGCATTATTTCACTTGGATACTGTTTGGGCTCTTACACAAAATATGCTAGATTTAAATGCATCATAGCTGAACACTGATGAGAATATTTCTTGAGAATATATTTACAGAGATAATATTAGAGATTATATTTACGACAAATTATTATTATTTATGCGTTATGCGTTGCTATTGACGACGGCCATTAAGTAAAGAAATCCCACAGAATCTAGCTTAAAAAAGTGCTTAGAGCTGCTTTAGTTATTTGTTGTTTGTTTAATTTCAAATATAAAACTTGTTGAAATGTTTTAAGTGTGTGCATCTGTTCTTTTTGAACACTTTCATCTTGTTTGAACAAAACCGTGATAATATTGATAACCGTGATAATTTGGGTCACTATAATCGTGATGTTAAATTTCCATACCGTTTCATCCCTACTTTAGTGTGAATAAGTAAAAAAGAACTACAAACACCTTGAATTAAATACTGGCCTTCTGGACTTACAAAATTTTGAGCAGGAAAATATAACTTTTATCTATTTTATCCTATGATATTAAAATTAATCTAAATTTAAATTACATCATGGGTGTGGCTTGTGGTGATAGTGGCACCAGTTGCTGCGGTAAATGTGGCACATTCGAGCGATTCTAAAATATTCTCCTGTTTAAATGCATATTGCCTGCCGTGCACAGTTAAGCTGATGCCACCGGCGTGGCGGTGCCACCGGCTTGGGCCCGTCATCGCTGCTCGCAGCTTTAATTATTATTATTATTATTTTATCGACTTCTCGGGCACTTTTGGGGCCCTTACCATGCTCAAAAACTCTTGAAACTTTGCAGATACGTCAGAATCTGCGGCCATCAGGGCCGGGCTGAAGCTGATACCCGGGCGTGGCAGGGGGGCTCGACAGCGCCCCCTATTAAAATTTGGTCTATATATCAAACACACTTGCACGTATATGTATGAAACTCGGTACACATATAGATCTCATCGGGGCAAACAACTTCCGCACTCATAGTCATAAACTTCGCCCAACAGGAAGTGAGCTATTTTGGGTTGTTCGGAAAACGCATGCTCTGGAATTTAATATACTCCTCCGAGGCAATTGTTTTGATCATTGCCAAACTCGGTCAGCATTAAGACAAGATATTCAGGATGCTAAATTGCGAGCGGATTTTTGATATCTCAATCGGTTTGGCCGTGGCGAAGCAACGAATTTATGCCGAGAAAAGGGAAACAGGAAGTGTGTTATAACTTGTGCAAACATTGACTGATTTGGATGAAACTTCAGCTGTGTGTTTGTTGTAGGAAGCCGATCGCAAGGATATGACGTTTGTGAGTCAAAGTTATAGCGCCACCAACTGGCAGCAGGAAGTGTGTCACTTTTTTTTAAAAATGCTTTAAATCACTGTCTTATTTTGACCCGATTGACTTCAAACTTCATCAGTATAATGTGAAAACATGGCAGATATAGACATATGAATGGATTTCTGAAATTTCCAATACTGTTGCCATGGCAACGTGTCAAAGCTTAATAATGTCTTTGGCTGTTTTTGAGACTCTTAGCATGCTTGAAATTGCATGAAACTTAACACACACATCAGAGATGTTAGTCAGTACACATGGGCAAAGCCTCAGAAACGGGTGGGGATGAGGGGCTCTATAGCGCCACCTTTTGACAAAAGTGAAGGGCTTCGTTTCATCTACAATCACCAAACTCAGTATATATATTGACCTCATCGAGCCGGACAACTTTCTAATTTACAGTCATTAGCTCCGACCAACAGGAAGTCAGATATTTTGGTTTGAACGTGAATATTGGTGTAATTCAGGCTCTGAGTTTTTACGTTCTCCTCGTAGGCGATTTATTCAATCTCCACCAAACTCGGTCAACATGAAACAAAGATACGGAAGATGCTAAAATGCGAACGGATTTTGGATATCTCAAACGGTGTTGCCATGCCGAGGGATTAAATAAGGACAAAAAAGGGGAATGTGTGCTGCCCTTCCCTCAATGAACACACGATGGCAGCATTGTCGTAGTTTTGAAGCAGGATAAAAAAAAACCTTGTTTCTCTCTCTCTCTCTCTCTCTCTCTCTCTCTCTCTCTCTCTCTCTCTCTCTCTCTCTCTCTCTCTCTCTCTCTCTCTCTCTCTCTCTGTGTGTGTGTGTGTGTGTGTGTGTGTGTGTGTGTGTGTGCTTCTGTGATTTCTGAGGACATACATTTGTAGACATTTCATGTGTCCCCGTACATATATTGTTCTCTTCGATCCGGACAACTTTCTAATTTAACTAATCTAATTTAACTAATTTAAAACTTTCTAATTTTAAATAAAAATGTCATGTGCTGTGTTTGCCAAGATCACATATGATGCATATGCAGGGTATATGCAGGAATCCTGAAGTAAATTTTAATACCTTTTTAAGACTTTTTTAAGACCTTCTCAAAATATTTAAAGACCTCATCGGCGATGAGAACTACTGTTGAGCAATAAAATAAAAATATATAATCATAAGCTATAACAAAAATATATATTAAATTAGGTGAGTGGATAGTTAAAAAAATTTGCAATTACAAAAAGTAATTCTTGAAAAAACATCTCTGGACTAATTTTATAAAATCTAAAAATGTTAATGAAAAGGTACAAATTACTTTGTGTTCTTATTAAATACATTTATAAAAAAAACTATTTATATTTAATTTATATATGAATGTAAATAATTATATGGGCCTACACAAATAATATAACATTTCAAGATTTATAGTTTATTGTAAACGTAATGTGCAGCTCTGTAAAGGGGCAACAAATATATGATAGATACGTGAGAACAAGATTTTTTTTAATCATCTTTAAGTGCACAAAACTATGAAAATATATGAAAGCGCGGCACAATGCGCTTATGCGCATCCCGGGTGCAGAATGATGCGCTTAAAGCAACATGGAGTCAGAGGGCGCAGTGCAGCGCGAGTGCACATTAAAAAGTTCACGGCATAAAGAAACGATGTGCGTTGAGCGCACAAATCCTAGTCTACTATGTATATCGGTCGGTTTCTTCACAGTTTTAAATTCCGGTTATTGTGCGTGTGATGCCTTGTGTTGTCACCCGGGTAGGGAGCACAACATCGTTCAGAAACCGCTAGATAAACTCCAGGAAGATAAATTATTTTATCTGCATATCAAGTATTATAACGGGAATATATCATCTTGGAGTGAGCTTTACCAAGCAGCTGACTGACTGTAACCAAACACGACGCGCAGTTTGAATGCTGAACGGAGAATGATGGACAGCTACAGCGGAGGAAAGACATTCAGCTATGGAATGGCTTTAGATGACTTTGTACTAGCAAATCATAAAATACTAATAATGATTGCTGAAAGATCATGTGACAATATATATTTCTGATGATTATTTAATTACCACGACATGCCTAATCTGAGCAAGTGACTGCCTGTCTTGAGTTTTGTCGACAGACGGAGGTGGCACGAAATGTGACGGAGGCGGCCGCTATGCAGGAAAAACCATAGAAAAACCCTGCGGTCATTGTTTAAACTCATCCTACTCCAACCAGGAGTCCGCAAATTTACATTTCCCCATTTCGGAGTCTGTTTCGCAACGTGTGGAGGGCGACACATCACCTAACTGCGCATTTCGCAAAATACGTGACATCACCCATAGACGGTGTGCGCACCCGAGCTGATCTCACTGACATATCACTATTCAGACAGGACTAGTTTTCTAAATTATATTTGAGTTACAATTCTCATCACCCAACATCTGTGATTTCAAATATATTCAAAATAATGTTTTCAGAGATTGAAGTAAAAAAAACTTTCTCCCACCATTTAGATTTTATTTCTTTTTGTTGTTAAAATCTTGTGAATCTTGTTCAATGTGCAGATTGCCTCTCTCTCAGTCCTTCCCCTCCCCCCTCACTCTCAGGCTCACCCTGGGTGTGTGTGTGTGTGTGTGTGTGTGGGGTCTCTCTCTCACCCTGTGAGTTTGTGTGTGTGCCTTTCTCTCTTGATGATGATAATTTACCCCTTTCATATCATAGACTATCACAAATAACTATCACTTGTGAATAAGTAAAAAAAGAACTATACAAATACCTTGAATTAAATACTGGCCTTCTGGACTTATAACATTTTGAGCAGGAAAAGATAACTTTTCACATATTTGAAAGAGATCTATTTCATCCCATGACATTAAAAATCATCTACATTTAAATGACATCATGGGTGTGGCTTGTGGTGATAGTGGCACCAGCTGCTGCGGTTAATGTGACATATTCGAGCGATTTAAAAAAATTATCCTGTTTAAATGCATATTGCCTGCCGTGCACAGTTATGCTGATGCCACCGGCGTGGCGGTGCCACCGGCTTGGGCCCGTCATCGCTGCTCGCAGCTTTAATTTTTTTTTTGTTTTTTTTTTCGACTTCTCGGGTACTTTTGGGGCACTTAACATGCTCGAAAACTCTTGAAACTTCGCACAGGCGTCGGAATGCGCGGCCATCAGAGCCGGGCTG
>NC_137102.1:55946500-56046500 GCF_949357685.1 Gobio gobio | reverse complement strand
AGAGTGTGAGTGTGTTTTCTATACATGTGCTTTACAGAAGGTCATGTGCTGTGTTTGCAAAGATCACTTTTGACACATTTGTCTTTAAATTCATTATTTACTGACATAGTTCAAATTTATATAAAAAAAAAAAATTCACATTATTTTCTACAAGTGTCTGTTTATAAGTGTCTTTTTTCACAGAAAGTTTGTTTGAACGTGAATATTTGTATAATTCAGTTTCTGAGTTTTTACGTTCTCCTCGTAGGCGATTTATTCAATCTCCACCAAACTCGGTCAACGTGAAACGGAAGCTTAACGCATTAAAAATATTTAACGCAAATAACTCAGCGTCCGTTTTTATATCCATTTTTGCTTAGCGTTACATGATCACGCTCCTATTCATGTAAATGCTTCCAAGCGCGACAAGACACAAGAGAACACGCTGTATGCCAATGTCCTGTGTGTGTGTGTGTGTGTGTGTGTGTGTGTGTGTGTGTGTGTGTGTGTGTGTGTGTCAGTGTCCTGTCTGTGTGTGTGTGTGTGTGTGTGTGTGTGTGTGTGTGTGTGTGTGTGTGTGTGTGTGTGTGTGTGTGTGTGTGTGTGTGTGTGCAGGCCCGTCGCGACAAGGCAGGCAAACCAAGCAATTGCTTGGGGCCTCGAGCTGGCCTGGGGCACCAAGACAGCGACAGGTTAAGAATAAAATGAAACGACAAACTGTGTGAGCGCCCCATTGATAGTCAATGCAGTAAAGTGCAATGACACTGTTATCGGGATCCCCCTTAAGGGGCCCCTCTCAGAAGTCGCTGACAGCAGCCAGCCAACAACGCGATCTCTGCTGCGGCAAAATACAAAATCTTCGGATTTGAAGCGGAATTTTATGCTTCAGGAAGCCAGAAAAGAAAAAAGAGAAAGGAAGAGGAGGATAAGAAAAAACAAGATAGTGGTATGTGATAAATTACACTGGATAAAATAGCTCTACTTGTCTTGTACAAAAAAAGTGTAAGTTTGCAGCAGGTAGGCTAGCAAAAATATGTTTATGTTAGCTATCGTTACCTGCCTGACGGCAAATGCTGCTTGTAACGAACAGTTAGTGCAACTTTTTTTTCGAACAGACGGAATGACATGAGATTGCTATAGCTTTGTAATATGTTTTGATGAAAGTGGCATAGCATGCTATACTAACTATTATTTATGCTATGCATAAATAACCTGGAATAGTTAATATAGCATGCTATATTAACAATTATTATAAACATTATTTAACCAGAAAGAGGCAGAGGAACATGATTTTTTTCATAGCTTATCTTAATGTGCTAGTGTCGGGATATACGGTAGTGACAGTTTATGCAAATATGACATTATTTTTATGAGTTAGCAATAGATCTTGAACAATTACTTTATTCTGTGGCAATTTTTACACTATTACATTTTGAAGTACAGTATCAGGACAACCCACATGTTTGACTGGTACTGTTTACATGTTTTACTGGTACTGCCCACGTTTTACTGGTACTGTTTATTAAACTATTTAACAAGGTATTATAGTCATCGGTTGCAACTTTACAATAACCATCCAGATAATGTTTATAGACAGTTTACAAAACAACTAGTAACCCTAAAGTATTCCCAAAGTGTTAGGAATATCTGGTCCGTCTATCTATGTAAATGTAATGTTTATAGATGTTTAAAAAATGGTTACTTAAAGGTTTTAAAAAAAAATGTAATGATACAGTGGTGTTTTTTGCAAATGTTTTCAAATTGTATGCACAGTATTTGCAACAACAGTATTTGCACTGTAAACCTTTTTATTAATATATAGTGTGGGTGAACTTAAACTGTATGGCTATGCTGCTGTGTGTGTGTGTGTGTGTGTGTGTGTGTGTGTGTGTGTGTGTGTGTGTCTGTCAGTGTCCTATCTGTGTGGATGCGTCTCATGTCAGCTAATCAAGGGACACTGACACACACACACACACACACACACACACACTCGACGCATAGATAGACTCGCGTCAATTTCCTGCTCACATCGAGTTCTCTTTTGCTCTTGAACAAACAATAACACAGAGGATTTTGAGTATTCTCATATTAGAGTCTTAAATTAGTTAAATAACGTCTTAAATGAACTTTAAAGAGTTGTGAGGAAATGAGATGCGCGGGACCGCGCATGAGATCCGCGGTTGTTCTTAAAGTGACAGGAGCACTGATGATGCCTGTCATTAATGTTCATCAAAGAACAACGGGAATAGAGAAAATTGTAGCTTTAATGATGATTCATCTATATTTCATTTATTATTTATGCAGTTAAGGAAGGTTTGATAACTATTACATTTCTGTATAACAGGGAAGGCCATGGGTAAATATAACATTTATTATTTTGGGATATAATCATGGTATATATAACATAATATATATATAACATATATAGGTGGAGGGGTGTTTATTACAACATAATCATGGTTTATGAAGACATTTCATGTGTCCCCGTAAATCAAAATAGCTTTAACAGCATATTAAACAATTTTTTAATAAAAATGTAAAAATGCAGAATGTTTTCTGTGATGGTAGGTTTAGGGGTAGTGTGTGTGTGTGTGTGTGTGTGTGTGTGTGTGTGTGTGTGTGTGTGTGTGTGTATGTGTGTGTGTGTGTGTGTGTGCGATATGTAGGCTTAGGGGTAGTGTAGGGGGATAGAATGTACAGTATACAAACCATTAAGTCTATGGAATGCCATCTGCCTGTCTTTCCCCTTCCCCCTCTCTATCTGTGTGTGTGTGTGTGGGGGGGGGGGGGTCTCTCTCTCACCCTGTGAGTTTGTGTGTGTGCCTTTCTCTCAGTCCTTACCCTCCCCCTCACTCTCACTCTATCATTGTGTTTGTGTGTGTGTGTGTGTGTGTGTGTGTGTGTGTGTGTGTGTGTGTGTGTGTGTGTGTGTGTGTGTGTGTGTGTGTGTGTGTGTGTGTGTGTGTGTGTGTGTGTGTGTGTGTGTGTGACTTTCTCTCTTGATCATAATTTAACCCTTTCATATAGGCTATCACAAATAACTATCACTTGAAATAAAAACGTCATGTGATGTGTTTGCCAAGATCACGTATGATGCACATGTCTTTAAATTAATTATTTACTGATATAATATAAATGTATTAAAACATAAATTTCACATGATTTTATAAAAGTGGCTATTTATAATAAACTTCCATAAAATGTAGACACGCATCTTACTCTTACCTGACACTGATATTAAAATCATCTTTGCAGTTTCTGTGATTTGGCTCCATTTATACATTTTTTATTAAAAGAAATTTATTGGACCACCCATATTGAAATGAAAGCATGTTTTATGGTGCATAAGATTGGTGCACAAACGGTAGCTAAGGTAGCTCAAAAACACATGAAGAGAAGTGTTAGAATAAAACAACATCAGCATTCGAATGGTATTCTGAACTCATTCCAATTTGACCTTTGACATAATCTGACATGAAATTCATATAAATTTAATTGATCTCATAGATGTGGCTGTTGTGGTTTGTGGTCATAGCAGCACCAACTGCTGCAGTTAATGTGGTGAATTCAGATGACTTTGACATAGTCCTTTTATGTTTTCCCATTTTAAATGCCTATTGCCTGCCGTGCACAGTTAAGCTGATGCCACCGGGGTGGCGGTGCCACCGGCTTGGGCCCGTCATCGCTGCTCGCAGCTTTAATTATTATTATTATTATTATTATTTTATCGACTTCTCGGGCACTTTTGGGGCCCTTACCATGCTCAAAAACTCTTGAAACTTTGCACACACATCGGAATGCGCGGCCATCAGAGCCGGGCTGAAGCTGGTACCCGGGCGTGGCAGGGGGGCTTGACAGCGCCCCCTAAAATGGGGTCTGAAAACTTGGTCTATATATCAAACACACTTGCACGTACATGTATGAAACTCGGTACACATATAGACCTCATCGGGCCAAACAACTTTCGTGCTCTAAGTTACGTGTCAGCCCAACAGGAAGTGAGCTAATATGGGTTGTTCTGAAAACACATGCTCTGGAATTTAATATACTCCTCCGAGGCCATTGTTTCAATCAGTGCCAAACTCGGTCAGCATGAAGTCAAGACACAGAGGATGCTAAATTGCGAACGGATTTTTGATATCTTAAACGGTTTGGCCGTGGCGAAGCAACGAATTTATGGCGAGAAAAGGTAAACAGGAAGTGTGTAATAACTTGTGCAAACATTGACTGATTTGGATGAAACTTCAGCTGTGTGTTCGTTGTAAGAGGCCGATCACATGGATATGACTTTTGTGAGTCAAAGTTATAGCGCCACCAACTGGCAGCAGGAAGTGTGTCACTTTCAAAAATGCTTTGAATCACCATCTTATTTTCACACGATTGACTTCAAACTTCATCAGTATAATGTGAAAACATGACAGATAGAGACATATGAATGAATTCCTGATATTTCAAATAATGCTGCCATGGCAACATGTCAAAGTTTAATAATGTTTTTGACTGTTTGTGTGCCCTCCCCTCTATCACCAAAAGGGGGCAGTGTTGTATTATTTTTGAAACTCCCTTTCTCTCTCTCTCTCTCTCTGTGCTTGCTTATGTGATTTATGAGGACACAAATGTGTATGATGACATGGCTATTGGTATTACAACGTAGTGGTTAATGTGGACATGAACTATGACACTATATCACTACAGAACTCATTTTCTAAATCACATTTGAGTTACAATTCTTATCATCTGACAGCCGTGATTTCATGTACTCATTCAGACAGAACTCTTTTTTTAAAACAGAGGAGTGTGAGTGTGTTTTCTATACATGTGCTTTACAGAAGGTCATGTGCTGTGTTTGCAAAGATCACTTTTGACACATTTGTCTTTAAATTCATTATTTACTGACATAGTTCAAATTTATTTTTAAAAAAAATTCACATTATTTTCTACAAGTGTCTGTTTATAAGTGTCTTTTTTTCACAGAAAGTTTTTGTTTGAACGTGAATATTTGTATAATTCAGGGTCTGAGTTTTTACGTTCTCCTCGTAGGTGATTTATTCAATCTCCACCAAACTCGGTCAACGTGAAACGGAAGCTTAACGCATTAAAAATATTTAACGCAAATAACACAGCGTCCGTTTTTATATCCATTTTTGCTTAGCGTTACATGATCACGCTCCTATTCATGTACATGCTTCCAAGCGCGACAAGACACAAGAGAGCGCGCTGTATGCCAGTGTCCTGTCTGTGTGTGTGTTAGTGTCCTGTCTGTGTGTGTGTGTGTGTCCTGTCTGTGTGTGTGTGTGTGTGTATGTGTATGTGTGTGTGTCAGTGTCCTGTCTGTGTGGATGCGTCTCATGTCAGCTATTCAAGGGACACTGACACACACACACACACACACACACACACACACTCGATGCATAGATAGACTCGCGTCAGTTTCCTGCTCACATCGAGTTCTCTTTTGCCTAGGGTTGCCAACTCTCACGCATTTGGCGTGACACTCACGCTTTCAGGCTCTGTCTCACGCTCTCACGCTGCCCAACTTAATCTCACGCCAAATTGCCAAACCTGCTTTTGATATTAAACAATGTCTAAGCTTTTACATTTTTTAAAGTTTTAATGCGAAATTCAAACAATAAATAGCGTTTTGGCGCTAATATGGCATAACAGTTAAAGCCAGAGTGTTGAAAAACCATACGGAGTTGCGACATGCTCTATCATCTCCCGGCGGCGCGCGCAGTCGTGCTTCACAGAAATCTCAATACTTCTAGCGCTGTGTCAATACATTTGAATGGCTTGATACACAACAGCTCCACTTTACAGGGGTTTGCAGCAAGTTTTGGTAAACAGTACAGCATAGTGTGCATTGATTATTACATCAACCATACAGGATCGTTTTATAATGGAGAGTAATGCAACAATGTTAACATTAATGTTAATGTTTTTTATTGTACTTAGCCTTCAGGTATTCCATACTAATTGGTCATACTCATACTAATTGATGGTCAAATGTGACCATACACCTTAACTATTTTTCAATTAAATAAATGTTCTATATTTTAGTTCAATAATATTTATTTAATATTTTGAGGAGATCTTTTGGTACTAAATACTAGTTGTGCAATATTTATTGTCAATAATGACCACTTAAAATATTTTTCTTCTAATATTTGTATTATTTATATTACAATTAGTATAGTAATAAGGTTAAATTAGAGAATTATTTTTCAAAGAGGCAAATTAGAGTCATTTTGTGGAGTCAGTCTGTCATTAATGTTCATCAAAGGACAACGGGAACAGAGAAAATTGTAGCTTTAATGATGATTCATCTATATTTCATTTATTATTTATACAGTTAAGGAAGGTTTGATAACTATTACATTTCTGTATAACAGGGAAGGCCATGGGTAAATATAACATTTATTATTTTCATTTATTATTTATTTATTCCATTTATTATCATTTATTATTACTATACTCTCCTTGAAGTTTACTTCCCGCTACTTTTTCCCTCTTCCTCCCAACCGCGGCTGCAACTGTCTTCTTCTTCTTCGATAGTAGCCTAAGCCAGTGTTTCCCAACCTTTTTTCAGTCATTTTATCATACGTTACGCTAGGGGTGTAACGGTACAGATTGCTCACGGTTCGGTTTGTATCACGGTTTAAGGTTCACCGTTTCGGTACGGTTCAGTATTTGCTATGTTCAGGGAAAAAAGGACTACTGTCAAATAAAACAAAAGAAAATAATAAGAACAAATCATTTAAATACAAGCAGCAGCACAAATAAATACTATTGAGCAAAGATACTAATAAAATAAACTATGCTTTTCAGGTTTTTCAGGTACGTCTAACATTAGTTTTCAGGTACAGAAATTGATCAAATGTAAAATAACATTGCATATATGACTGTATAAATTAAAGATTAATCCTATTAAACTTACAAACGTTATTCAATCAAGAGCAGTGAGTGATGCCCTTGTCTTTTGTTTGACATTAAACAGACAGCAGTAAAGGCTACTGCCCCTTTAAGACCTCGGTTAGCGTCGTCTTTTCTGGACTGTATAAAGCTTACTTAAGCCATATACAGACTATGTCTGCTAGAATACTCATCAATATGTTGACATACTTTTTGCGTGAGTTTGTCCATTCAAGAGCAAGACTTGAAAGAGAACTCAATATTTGCGCGCTGAGAGACGTGTGCGCGCTCTCGGATGAGTGCACGGAAAATTTTCTCACAGTGCGCGCGACTTCTCATTCGCGTCTTCTGGCACTAAACCAGATAGTTGCGTGTTCTGAGTTAACACAATCAGAACGTAAAAATACGGGATATTTTACGGGAAAATACTAAAACGGGAAGACAGCGGGAAAAGAGCTAAAATACGTGAGAAACCCGGAAAAAACGGGAGGGTTGACAGCTATGGTGTGTGTGTGTGTGTGTGCGATATGTAGGCTTAGGGGTAGTGTAGGGGGATAGAATGTACAGTTTGTACAGTATACAAACCATTAAGTCTATGGAATGCCATCTGCCTGTCTTTCCCCTTCCCCCTCTCTATCTGTGTGTGTGTGTGTGTGTGTGGGGGGGGGGGGGGGTCTCTCTCACCCTGTGAGTTTGTGTGTGTGCCTTTCTCTCAGTCCTTCCCCTCCCCCTCACTCTCACTCTATCATTGTGTGTGTGTGTGTGTGTGTGTGACTTTCTCTCTTGATCATAATTTAACCCTTTCATATAGGCTATCACAAATAACTATCACTTGAAATAAAAACGTCATGTGATGTGTTTGCCAAGATCACGTATGATGCACATGTCTTTAAATTAATTATTTACTGATATAATATAAATGTATTAAAACATAAATTTCACATGATTTTATAAAAGTGGCTATTTATAATAAACTTCCATAAAATGTAGACACGCATCTTACTCTTACCTGACACTGATATTAAAATCATCTTTGCAGTTTCTGTGATTTGGCTCCATTTATACATTTTTTATTAAAAAAAATTTATTGGACCACCCATATTGAAATGAAAGCATGTTTTATGGTGCATAAGATTGGTGCACAAACGGTAGCTAAGGTAGCTCAAAAACACATGAAGAGAAGTGTTAGAATAAAACAACATCAGCATTCGAATGGTATTCTGAACTCATTCCAATTTGACCTTTGACATAATCTGACATGAAATTCTTATAAATTTAATTGATCTCATAGATGTGGCTGTTGTGGTTTGTGGTCATAGCAGCACCAACTGCTGCAGTTAATGTGGTGAATTCAGATGACTTTGACATAGTCCTTTTATCTTTTCCCATTTTAAATGCCTATTGCCTGCCGTGCACAGTTAAACTGATGCCACCGGGGTGGCGGTGCCACCGGCTTGGGCCCGTCATCGCTGCTCGCAGCTTTAATTAGGGGTTCAAGCACGAAGTGCTGAAACCCTATTGTAATTGTAAGGGTTTTTATTATTATTATTCTCCGCTAAAACGCATCGTGCAGCCCAAACCGTAAAGGCTGGAGCATTGAAACTTTGTCAGATGGTAGCCCAAAAATCGAGGAGAGGTTATCAAATTATGAGCCAAATTGGCCTATAGGTGGCGCTATAGCAATCAATTGCGCGAAACTGCTCATAACTCCTAAACCGTAAGTCATAGACTCAAGTGTCTTATATCATTGGAAAGCTGAATACCTGACGTAAATAATGTATATCTCCGATTTCATTTCCGGTAGGCAAATTTTTCCGTCATTTTGAATTTTGTTGAAAAACTACTTTTGCGAACTAGTCCCTGGATTTTAACCCGATCGGAACCAAACCAGTGCAGAAATGTTCTCTGGAGTCTGAATATCAATAATTATCGAAAAAAAGTTGAAATTTCGATTCACGGTTGCTAAGGTGCGGAAAACGAATGTTGTGGGAGGAGCCTATTTTACTAAAATGGCTATAACTCAAGAACAAAATGAGATATCTTTACCAAACTTGGTACACATGTGTATGGGCTGAGTCTTTGGTCACGATAAAACAATCGCGACGATTGAACACTTGGTGGCGCTATAACACAAAAAAAACATGAAAATGGCTATAACCACCCGACCGCTAGTCCAATTGACTTGAAAATTTGTATGCAGTGTCTTGGTCCAAGGTACCATATATGTCTATGAGGACATTGGCGTATCTCAAAAAACATGGCCGCTATCGGCTAATGAAGTTTGAGCACCTCTAAGACAAGGTTAACGGAGGCCGATCGGAATGAAACTCGGTGGGCATGTTTGACTCATGGCCCTAGAGGTCTGTAAGAATTTTGAAAGAAATCGGCCTCTAGTTGGCGCTAACGAGTTTTATGGCCCTGTAATCACGTGGTGTTGCACACATAAACCAAATATACATATCATATGATAGGTCTCCTCATGCTGAATAACTTTGCCTCTAGAAGCATTGCTGTCAATCAAAGCGTTCATTAAATATTTGCAATTATGTTTAAAACCTACTTTTGCGAACTAGTCCCTGGATTTTTGCCTGATCGGAACCAAACCAGTCTAGGACAATTCTCTGGACTCTCTAGATTAATAATTATTGAAAAAAAATTGAACTTTTGCATTTGGATGGCTATAACAGGGTCATTTAGAAGAGGGGCGTAGCAAAATACACTATACAGCTTATAAATCCTAAAGGAAAACTCAAAACTTCACGAAAATTGTTATGTATATGTGACATAACATGCTGAAGAAGCATGCAAAGTTTTATGGAGATCGGACCATAGGTTGCGCTATAACTGTTAAAAAGCTTTGAAAACCATGTATTCCCTATGGTGAATTGCCTGTATTGGCTGTAAATGGTATTTTCTATCTCTGTAATCAGGTGGGGTAAAAAACATCCACATAATGTGCAGAAATTATGATAGATCTCTTCATACTGAACAACTTTGCCTCAAGAACCAATACTGTCAATCAAATTGTTATTTATTTATTCACAATTATGTTAAAAACGTATTACCTAAAATTGCCACCAGATGGCAGCAGAAGACCACTCATTGGTTCATTCTGCTTACTAAGCATATTTAAACTTTATAAAATCATTATAATAAATGTTGCAAATGACATTTTGTCAATGTTTATCAATTAATTTGTTCATTTGATTAATGTTTTTACAATAATTATTAAATTACAATTAAAATAATGCCTGAAAATATGTTTTAAAGGGGAAAACCTGGAATAAGCTATTTGTTACCCATCATTTATTTCAAATATCTATATCTCCAACAAAATGTGCATGTGAGTTAAGCACGTCTGAAGACATTAACTTGGAAAATGTGCCAATTAAATGAAAAACAGACATTTAAAATGAAAATGAGCCAATGAGTGGTTCTCTGCTGCCACCTGCTGGGCTTAAATGGTCATTTTGTCATTCTATTTACTTATCATGTTCTATAATTCCTATTTAGACATTATAAAGTCACTATTACAATATTTACAATTACATTTTGTCAAATTAATTTATTTCAAATATATTATGGCGTATTACCTAAAATTGCCACCAGATGGCAGCAGAAGACCACTCATTGGCTTATCCTCTAAACTAATATTGTTCAATCATATTTAAACTGTGATCGTGCAGACCAAAGCGTAAATGCTAGAGACTTGAAACTTTATCAGATGGTAGTACAAAAATCGAGGCTAATGTTGTCAGAGTATGAACTTGATTGGCCAATAGGTGGCGCTACAGCAATCAAAAGGGCGAAATGGCTCATAACTCCTAAACCGTATGTCGTAGACTCAAGTGTCTTATATCATTGGAAAGGTGAGTCCATGACGAATAAAACGTATATCTCCGATTTCATTTCCGCCATGATAGATTTTCCGCCATTTTGCATTTTGTCAAACAACTACTTTTGCAAACTAGTCCTAGGTTTTTTGCCGGATCGGAACCAAACCAGTGTCAAAATGTTCTCTGGAGTCAGATTATCAATAATTATCAAAAAAAGTCGAAATTTATATTCACGGTTGTTAAGGAGCGTAAAAATAATCGTTCAGGGGGGAGCCTATTTACTAAAAGGGCTATAACTCAGGAACAAAATGAGATATCTTCACCAAACTTGGTACACATGTGTATAGGCTGAGTCTTTGGTCACGATAAAAAAATCGCGACGATTTAACACTTGGTGGCACAATAACGTGAAAAAACATCAAAATGGCTTTAACCACCTGACCGCTGGTCCGATTGACTTGAAAATTGGTATGCAGTGTCTTGGTCCAAGGTACCAAGTATGTCTATGAGGACATTGGCGTATCTTAAAAAACATGGCTGCCACAGCCAATTAAATTTGAGCACCTATTAGACAAGTCTCATGGCCCTAGAGGTCTGTAAGAATTTTGAAAGAAATCGGCCACTAGTTGGCGCTAACGAGTTTTACGGCTCTGTAATCACGTGGTGTTGCACACATCCACGAAATATGCATATCATTTGATAGATCTCCTCATACCAAACAACTTTTTCTCTAGAACTGTTGCTGTCAATTAATATGTTCATTAAATATTCCTGAGTATGTTCAAAACCTACTTTTGCGAACTAGTCCCTGGTTTTTTGCCCGATTGGAACCAAACTAGTCTAGGATAATTCTCTGGACTCTCTAGATCAATAATTATTGAAAAAAAGTTGAACTTTTGCATTTGAATGGCTATTACAGGGTCATTTAGAAAAGAGGTGTGGCAACATACACTCAAAAGCCTATAAATTCTAAGGGAAAACTCAAAACTTCACGAAAATTGTTTTTGCATATGTAAGATAACATCTTTAACAAGCATGCAAAGTTTTATGGAAATCGGACCATAGGTGACGCTATAACTGTTAAAAGCCTTTTAAAACCACGTATTTCCTATTGTAAATTGCCTGTATTGACTGTAAATGGTATTTTCCATCTATTATTTCAGTGTTTAAAATCTTGCTAAATAAAAATTAATGTCTTTTGATGTTTGTGTGCTTAAAGGCCTTAAAGGCTTGAACCCCGCTAAATGCTGCTTGCAGCTTTAATTATTATTATTCTCCGCTAAAACGCATCGTGCAGCCCAAACCGTAAAGGCTGGAGCATTGAAACTTTGTCAGATGGTAGCCCAAAAATCGAGGAGAGGTTATCAAATTATGAGCCAAATTGGCCTATAGGTGGCGCTATAGCAATCAATTGCGCGAAACTGCTCATAACTCCTAAACCGTAAGTCATAGACTCAAGTGTCTTATATCATTGGAAAGCTGAATACCTGACGTAAATAATGTATATCTCCGATTTCATTTCCGGTAGGCAAATTTTTCCGTCATTTTGAATTTTGTTGAAAAACTACTTTTGCGAACTAGTCCCTGGATTTTAACCCGATCGGAACCAAACCAGTGCAGAAATGTTCTCTGGAGTCTGAATATCAATAATTATCGAAAAAAAGTTGAAATTTCGATTCACGGTTGCTAAGGTGCGGAAAACGAATGTTGTGGGAGGAGCCTATTTTACTAAAATGGCTATAACTCAAGAACAAAATGAGATATCTTTACCAAACTTGGTACACATGTGTATGGGCTGAGTCTTTGGTCACGATAAAACAATCGCGACGATTGAACACTTGGTGGCGCTATAACACAAAAAAAACATGAAAATGGCTATAACCACCCGACCGCTAGTCCAATTGACTTGAAAATTGGTATGCAGTGTCTTGGTCCAAGGTACCATATATGTCTATGAGGACATTGGCGTATCTCAAAAAACATGGCCGCTATCGGCTAATGAAGTTTGAGCACCTCTAAGACAAGGTTAACGGAGGCCGATCGGAATGAAACTCGGTGGGCATGTTTGACTCATGGCCCTAGAGGTCTGTAAGAATTTTGAAAGAAATCGGCCTCTAGTTGGCGCTAACGAGTTTTATGGCCCTGTAATCACGTGGTGTTGCACACATAAACCAAATATACATATCATATGATAGGTCTCCTCATGCTGAATAACTTTGCCTCTAGAAGCATTGCTGTCAATCAAAGCGTTCATTAAATATTTGCAATTATGTTTAAAACCTACTTTTGCGAACTAGTCCCTGGATTTTTGCCTGATCGGAACCAAACCAGTCTAGGACAATTCTCTGGACTCTCTAGATTAATAATTATTGAAAAAAAATTGAACTTTTGCATTTGGATGGCTATAACAGGGTCATTTAGAAGAGGGGCGTAGCAAAATACACTATACAGCTTATAAATCCTAAAGGAAAACTCAAAACTTCACGAAAATTGTTATGTGTATGTGACATAACATGCTGAAGAAGCATGCAAAGTTTTATGGAGATCGGACCATAGGTTGCGCTATAACTGTTAAAAAGCTTTGAAAACCATGTATTCCCTATGGTGAATTGCCTGTATTGGCTGTAAATGGTATTTTCTATCTCTGTAATCAGGTGGGGTAAAAAACATCCACATAATGTGCAGAAATTATGATAGATCTCTTCATACTGAACAACTTTGCCTCAAGAACCAATACTGTCAATCAAATTGTTATTTATTTATTCACAATTATGTTAAAAACGTATTACCTAAAATTGCCACCAGATGGCAGCAGAAGACCACTCATTGGTTCATTCTGCTTACTAAGCATATTTAAACTTTATAAAATCATTATAATAAATGTTGCAAATGACATTTTGTCAATGTTTATCAATTAATTTGTTCATTTGATTAATGTTTTTACAATAATTATTAAATTACAATTAAAATAATGCCTGAAAATATGTTTTAAAGGGGAAAACCTGGAATAAGCTATTTGTTACCCATCATTTATTTCAAATATCTATATCTCCAACAAAATGTGCATGTGAGTTAAGCACGTCTGAAGACATTAACTTGGAAAATGTGCCAATTAAATGAAAAACAGACATTTAAAATGAAAATGAGCCAATGAGTGGTTCTCTGCTGCCACCTGCTGGGCTTAAATGGTCATTTTGTCATTCTATTTACTTATCATGTTCTATAATTCCTATTTAGACATTATAAAGTCACTATTACAATATTTACAATTACATTTTGTCAAATTAATTTATTTCAAATATATTATGGCGTATTACCTAAAATTGCCACCAGATGGCAGCAGAAGACCACTCATTGGCTTATCCTCTAAACTAATATTGTTCAATCATATTTAAACTGTGATCGTGCAGACCAAAGCGTAAATGCTAGAGACTTGAAACTTTATCAGATGGTAGTACAAAAATCGAGGCTAATGTTGTCAGAGTATGAACTTGATTGGCCAATAGGTGGCGCTACAGCAATCAAAAGGGCGAAATGGCTCATAACTCCTAAACCGTATGTCGTAGACTCAAGTGTCTTATATCATTGGAAAGGTGAGTCCATGACGAATAAAACGTATATCTCCGATTTCATTTCCGCCATGATAGATTTTCCGCCATTTTGCATTTTGTCAAACAACTACTTTTGCAAACTAGTCCTAGGTTTTTTGCCGGATCGGAACCAAACCAGTGTCAAAATGTTCTCTGGAGTCAGATTATCAATAATTATCAAAAAAAGTCGAAATTTATATTCACGGTTGTTAAGGAGCGTAAAAATAATCGTTCAGGGGGGAGCCTATTTACTAAAAGGGCTATAACTCAGGAACAAAATGAGATATCTTCACCAAACTTGGTACACATGTGTATAGGCTGAGTCTTTGGTCACGATAAAAAAATCGCGACGATTTAACACTTGGTGGCACAATAACGTGAAAAAACATCAAAATGGCTTTAACCACCTGACCGCTGGTCCGATTGACTTGAAAATTGGTATGCAGTGTCTTGGTCCAAGGTACCAAGTATGTCTATGAGGACATTGGCGTATCTTAAAAAACATGGCTGCCACAGCCAATTAAATTTGAGCACCTATTAGACAAGTCTCATGGCCCTAGAGGTCTGTAAGAATTTTGAAAGAAATCGGCCACTAGTTGGCGCTAACGAGTTTTACGGCTCTGTAATCACGTGGTGTTGCACACATCCACGAAATATGCATATCATTTGATAGATCTCCTCATACCAAACAACTTTTTCTCTAGAACTGTTGCTGTCAATTAATATGTTCATTAAATATTCCTGAGTATGTTCAAAACCTACTTTTGCGAACTAGTCCCTGGTTTTTTGCCCGATTGGAACCAAACTAGTCTAGGATAATTCTCTGGACTCTCTAGATCAATAATTATTGAAAAAAAGTTGAACTTTTGCATTTGAATGGCTATTACAGGGTCATTTAGAAAAGAGGTGTGGCAACATACACTCAAAAGCCTATAAATTCTAAGGGAAAACTCAAAACTTCACGAAAATTGTTTTTGCATATGTAAGATAACATCTTTAACAAGCATGCAAAGTTTTATGGAAATCGGACCATAGGTGACGCTATAACTGTTAAAAGCCTTTTAAAACCACGTATTTCCTATTGTAAATTGCCTGTATTGACTGTAAATGGTATTTTCCATCTATTATTTCAGTGTTTAAAATCTTGCTAAATAAAAATTAATGTCTTTTGATGTTTGTGTGCTTAAAGGCCTTAAAGGCTTGAACCCCGCTAAATGCTGCTTGCAGCTTTAATTATTATTATTATTATTATTTTATCGACTTCTCGGGCACTTTTGGGGCCCTTACCATGCTCAAAAACTCTTGAAACTTTGCACACACATCGGAATGCGCGGCCATCAGAGCCGGGCTGAAGCTGGTACCCGGGCGTGGCAGGGGGACTCGACAGCGCCCCCTAAAGTGGTGTCTGAAAACTTGGTCTATATATCAAACACACTTGCACGTACATGTATGAAACTCGGTACACATGTAGACCTCATCGGGCCAAACAACTTTCGTGCTCTAAGTTACGTGTCAGCCCAACAGGAAGTGAGCTAATATGGGTTGTTCTGAAAACACATGCTCTGGAATTTAATACACTCCTCCGAGGCCATTGTTTCAATCAGTGCCAAACTCGGTCAGCATGAAGTCAAGACACAGAGGATGCTAAATTGCGAACGGATTTTTGATATCTTAAACGGTTTGGCCGTGGCGAAGCAACGAATTTATGGCGAGAAAAGGTAAACAGGAAGTGTGTAATAACTTGTGCAAACATTGACTGATTTGGATGAAACTTCAGCTGTGTGTTCGTTGTAAGAGGCCGATCACATGGATATGACTTTTGTGAGTCAAAGTTATAGCGCCACCAACTGGCAGCAGGAAGTGTGTCACTTTCAAAAATGCTTTGAATCACCATCTTATTTTCACCAGATTGACTTCAAACTTCATCAGTATAATGTGAAAACATGACAGATAGAGACATATGAATGAATTCCTGATATTTCAAATAATGCTGCCATGGCCACATGTCAAAGTTTAATAATGTTTTTGGCTGTTTGTGTGCCCTCCCCTGTATCACCAAAAGGTGGCAGTGTTGTATTATTTTTGAAACTCCCTTTCTCTCTCTCTCTGTGCTTCTTTATGTGATTTATGAGGACACAAATGTGTATGATGACATACACTGGTATTACAACGTAGTGGTTAATGTGGACATGAACTATGACACTATATCACTACTAATACAGGACTAATTTTCTAAATGACATTTGAGTTCCAATTCTTATCATCTGACAGCCGTGATTTCATGTACTCATTCAGACAGAACTCTTTTTTAAAACAGAGTGTGAGTGTGTTTTCTATACATGTGCTTTACAGAAGGTCATGTGCTGTGTTTGCAAAGATCACTTTTGACACATTTGTCTTTAAATTCATTATTTACTGACATAGTTCAAATTTATTTAAAACAAAATTCACATTATTTTCTACAAGTGTCTGTTTATAAGTGTCTTTTTTCACAGAAAGTTTTTGTTTGAACGTGAATATTTGTATAATTCAGGGTCTGAGTTTTTACGTTCTCCTCGTAGGCGATTTATTCAATCTCCACCAAACTCGGTCAACGTGAAACGGAAGCTTAACGCATTAAAAATATTTAACGCAAATAACGCAGCGTCCGTTTTTATATCCATTTTTGCTTAGCGTTACATGATCACCACGCTCCTATTCATGTAAATGCTTCCAAGCGCGACAAGACACAAGAGCGCGCGCTGTATGCCAGTGTCCTGTCTGTGTGTGTGTGTGTGTGTGTGTGTGTCAGTGTCCTGTCTGTGTGTGTGTGTGTGTGTGTGTGTGTGTGTGTGTGTGTGTGTGTGTGTGTGTGTGTGTCAGTGTCCTGTCTGTGTGGATGCGTCTCATGTCAGCTAATCAAGGGACACTCACACACACACACACACACACACACACACACACACACACACACACACACACACACACACACCAGGCCCGTCGCGACAAGGCAGGCAAACCAAGCAATTGCTTGGGGCCCCGAGCTGGCCTGGGGCCCCAAGACAGCGACAGGTTAAGAATAAAATGAAACGACAAACTGTGTGAGCGCCCCATTGATAGTCAATGCAGTAAAGTGCAATGACACTGTTTTCGGGATCCCCCTTAAGGGGCCCCTCTCAGTAGTCGCTGACAGCAGCCAGCCAACCACACGATCTCTGCAGCCGGAAAAATACAAAACAACCTCAGATTTGAAGCGGAATTTTATGCTTCAGGAAGCCAGAAAAGAAAATAGAGAAAGGAAGAGGAGGATAAGAAAAAAACAAGATAGTGGTATGTGATAAATTACACTGGATAAAATAGCTCTACTTGTCTTGTACAAAAATGGTGTAAGTTTGCAGCAGGTAGGCTAGCAAAAATATGTTTATGTTAGCTATCGTTACCTGCCTGACGGCAAATGCTGCTTGTAATGAACAGTTAGTGCAACTTTTTTTTTTCGAACAGACGAAATTACATGAGATTGCTATAGCTTTGTAATATGTTTTGATGAAAGTGGCATAGCATGCTATACTAACTATTATTTATGCTATGCATAAATAACCTGGAATAGTTAATATAGCATGCTATATTAACAATTATTATAAACATTATTTAACCAGAAAGAGGCAGAGGAACATTATTTTTTTCATAGCTTATCTTAGTGTGCTAGTGTCGGGATATATACGGTAGTGACAGTTTGCAAATATGACATTATTTTTATAAGTTACCAATGGATCTTGAACAATTACTTTATTCTGTGGCAATTTTTACACTGTTAAATTTTGAAGTACAGTATCAGGACAACCCACATGTTTTACTGGTACTGTTTATTAACTATTTATCAAGGTATTATAGTCATCTGTTGCAACTTTATAATAACCATCTAGATAATGTTTATAGACAGTTTACAAACCAACTAGTAACCCTTAAGTATTCCCAAAGTGTTAGGAATATCTGGTCGGTCTATCTATGTAATGTTTATAGATGTTTTAAAAATGGTTAAAGGTTTACAAATTTTTTTTTAATGATACGGTGGTGTTTTTTGCAAATGTTTTCAAATTTTATGGACAGTATATGCAACAACAGTATTTGCACTGTCTCTATGTCCATTTTGCTTGGGGCCCCCAAATTTCTTCAAACGGCCCTGTGTGTGTGTGTGTGTGTGTGTGTGTGTGTGTGTGTGTGTGTGTGTGTGTGTGTGATATGTAGGTTTAGGGGTAGTGTAGGGGGATAGAATGTACAGTTTGTACAGTATAAAAACCATTAAGTCTATGGAATGCCCTCTGCCTGTCTTTCCCCTTCCCCCTCACTCTCACGCTGTGAGTTTGTTTGTGTGCCTTTCTCTCAGTCCTTCCCCTCCCCCTCACTCTCACTCTATCACTGTGTGTGTGTGTGTGTGTGTGTGTGTGTGTGTGTGTGTGTGTGTGTGTGTGTGTGTGTGTGTGTGTGTGTGTGTGTGTGTGTGTGTGTGTGTCTTTCTCTCTTGATGATGATAATTTAACCCTTTTTATATAGGCTATCACAAATAACTTTCACTTGAAATAAAAACGTCATGTGATGTGTTTGCCAAGATCACGGATGATGCATATGTCTTTAAATTAATTATTTACTGATATAATATAAATGTATTAAAACATAAATTTCACATGATTTTATAAAAGTGTCTATTTATAATAAACTTCTATAAAATGTAGACACGCATCTTACTCTTACCTAACACTGATATTAAAATCATCTTTGCTGTTTCTGTGATTTGGTTCCATTTATTAATTTTGTAATTTATTTTTTATATTGGACCACACATATTGATTTCAAATATATTCAAAATAATTTTTTCAGAGAGTGAAATAAAAAAAACTTTCTCCCACCATTTAGATTATATTTCTTTTTGTTGTTAAAATCTTGTGAATCTTGTTCAATGTGCAGATTGCCTCTCTCTCAGTCCTTCCCCTCCCCCTCACTCTCAGGCTCACCCTGTGTGTGTGTTTGAGTGTGTGTGCGTGCACGTGTGTGTGTGGTGTGTGTGTGTGGGGGGGGGAGGGGGGGTGTCTCTCTCACCCTGTGAGTTTGTGTGTGTGCCTTTCTCTCTGGGAATGATAATTTAACCCTTTCGTATCATAGACTATCACAAAAAACTATCACTTTAGTGTGAATTAGTAAAAAAGAACTACAAACACCTTGAATTAAATAATGGCCTTCTGGACTTACAAAATTTTGAGCAGGAAAATATAACTTTTATCTATTTTATCCTATGACATTTAAATTAATCTAGATTTAAATTACATCATGGGTGTGGCTTGTGGTGATAGTGGCACCAGTTGCTGCGGTAAATGTGGCATATTCGAGCGATTCTAAAATATTCTCCTGTTTAAATGCATATTGCCTGCCGTGCACAGTTAAGCTGATGCCACCGGCGTGGTGGTGCCACCGGCTTGGGCCCGTCATCGCTGCTCGCAGCTTTAATTAAAATTGAGTTTCCATTTATCAATTCCTTTGTGTGCGTTTTAGTATGACTTTAAACCATTCAAGCGCTGTTTTCTGTCTCATCCAAAGCACGCTCACAGGAAAAGCCTAATATTCCTGCTGCCGTCTCTATAACAACACTAATCAAACAGACAAAGAGAAAATTCACTCGCTGCTCTTGACTGAACAACTTTATATGTGTAATACATGTTGTTTATAAAGTGTTTCTGTATACCTGAAAATCTTAAAACACTGTTTATTTCAATCGTGTCTTTGTTCAGTTGTTGTGATTGCTAAATTTGTTGCTGAAATGTATATTAGTTAGGCTAGTTGTTTTTGCTGTGTTATTCTTAAACCACAGGCAAAAGTTTGTGTTAATGTTATTTAGCCTGTTAATTTTTGTTCATGGTATTCAGCTACAATTAAATGTTTTGCTGTAAGACGGAAAATAAATGTGAATGATATCTACAGTTTTTTTTTTTTTTTTTTAACCTTATTGAAATCGAAATTAGGATTCGATAAGAATCGAAATCTGAATCTGAATCGTTAAAACTCAAACGATTCCCAACCCTACTAGCCAGACGGGATTTAAACTTTGTCGGCTGAAGACCCAAGTTTGGTTTGAAGATGAAAACCGTACCAAGCACAATGTTCTCTCACCATTCCTGATTTCTAACACACACTCACAGCTAGGACTGGGCCAATAAATGATATCATATCGAATCGCGATGAAATTGATGTCGATAACGATGATAAGCTCTGGACATTTTTGCTCGATCTGGATTACTCTGACACCCAATCACACAGCAGTAGGGGTGTAACGATACACCCGTGTCACGATTCGATATAAATCACGATACACCCGTGTCACGATTCGATATAAATCACGATACATCCGTGTCACGATTCGATATAAATCACGATACACCCGTGTCACGATTCACAAATAATATTGTTTCCATCAACGGTACATATCGTCACATTTTTATATCGCGATATATCGTTTAGCGATATATCGTTACACCCCTACACAGCAGAAATAAACATGACAACAGCCATTCAGAGCCAGTCAGCATGCAGCTTTTAACTTGCACATCAAAAGTACCCGCTCTCTAATGGCAAAGAAAACTTGACGAAGGAAACAATTAGTGGAAGCGGCGACGAACGTTAAATTGAAAGTGAAACTAACCTTGAGTTATCCAAAGAGGATGAATTTGTCGATAAAAGGTAGCACGAATTGTTACTCATTTGAACCACGTCACACAGACCAGAGCTGTGCGATATTGAATAAAAATGCGATATGCGATATCCTTGTTAAATAATGCGATATGCAATACGATATTGCTTTAAGTGTGTAAAATCTATTTTTTTCCCCAACTGATATCTTTCACTTAAAGCATAACCGACTGTGTTTACATGATTACTCATCAAGACTCGAGTGTGTAATGACACGAAAAAAGAACTGCTTGGACGCATGTTTTGGTGTGTGTGTCAGACAGCAGACAGCACGAGACTGCAAGGAGTTGTTTTTCGCAAGTTATTGCATTTAATAACTCTTTTTAACGTCAAGCAAGTCACATAAGTAACAGTCGTGTGCCCAATCTATCCTCTGCTACAGTATATGCGTCGACCTAAAACATACACTTTTCACAATGTTGAAGTAGCTTATTAAGATCATTCAGATATTGCATGCCCTTGCGATATGCATATTGCGATATGTACATTTGCGATATTTCAATAATTTTGATATATTGCGCAGCCCTACAGACCATTTATCTGCTCGGGTCAAAGTTCTTTTTCTTCAACTTTTCTGTTGTCTTATTCAAAGTGTTGGGAAATATTCCCTTCGGTCTCAAAATTGTTATACTCTTTCTGTTCCGTTTGCTAGAACTGAACTAGGAAAAAGGGCTTTTGCGTTTGCAGCACCGTCTGATTGGAATCTACTCCAAATGAAATTGAAATTACAAACTCTGGTGTCTATGGAACAGTTTAAATCTATTATTCGGTCACTTGAAGAAGACTCAGTTTTTTTTTTTTTTTTTTTTTTTGTCTTGTGAGTTTGTAACTACTGCCCATTCTTGGCCAGGACACTCCTGTGAAAGAGATTTTTAATCTCAGTGAGATCATTCTGGTTAAATAAAGGTCAAATCATTTTTTTTTCTTTTTTTTTTTAGTTCAAATGGATCGGTCTCGTTCACGCGACCACTAAACAGCGCTGTGAAAACACAAATGTCTCTGTGATTTAAACTAGTTTAAAGCCAGATTAAACCGCATATGCCAAAGTCAGTTAACACAAACCTGTTTCATGACTAGAAACAATATCACCCGTATTCATTTTTTCTATTAAGAAATGTATTTTGGTAAGGAAAAATTACTGAAAAAGTGTAAGGAATTCAAATTTGTGAATTGTTTGTCATATTCTGACAATAAAAAGTAGCTTAAAACCTCAACTAACAGTCTGCTTTCTACAACTTTCACTTAGAAGCAAAAAATCTGCCAAAAAATATTTGACATTTATCGTGATAATTATCGATATCGACTGGTATGAAAAGATTTTATCGAGATCTTTTTTGGCCATATCGCCCAGCCCTACTCACACGCAGCTGTCAGAGCAGAAACGAAATATGTTTTCCCCATCGTTTCCTGGCGCGTTCATATGTAAATTGCGCGAACTTATTTTGTCCATTAGATCAAAAGATCTGAAAAAGGCCATACATTTACTTGCCTATGAAGACCCTCCCCTCGAAGAAATCAGGACCGAAGAGGTTGAAAGTGGACAAAACAGACAGATTAAAACACCAGGTGTTAACGGAAATGTGTCTCCTTCGTCCACTTGTGATCCGATCGACCAAAACGCATCTTAATACCAGGTGTAAACGGTCTCAGAGATTCATTGTGAAGTGTAGACAGCTCTGTCAATTTTCCGCAGGAGTGTAGATCTCAGTGAGTGAGTGAGTGACAACCCTAATCACATACATCAATATTTGCTGAGAAAAGCCCACAGATAGAGATCATTCGAGACATCACTGACCTACAGGTCACAGCGATATTTTTCACTATTGAGATGTCAAATAGCAGAGAGAGGAACTGTTTGCACAGGATGTGTTTTTGCCTTCAGTCTGCACCATTATTTTTATCTGTGTGTGTGTATACACACGTGTCAGACAGACAGATTTGGTCATTGCTTCACACCTAGCAGTTTTTCTCACTGTCTCGCACCATCAACACTATTTTCAAGACGTATGACTTAAAAAAGTTGAACTTTGAACTGTAAATGTGGTTTGGTGAAACCAAACGATTGCAGAACGTGCACAAATGTGCTGTAGGCGGTACTTCGAGCTTGAATTTCACAGCCGGCAAGAAAATTCCTGATTATGGAATGTATTGCATAAATTGTTCACGTGCATTCATTTTGCATGACTTTTTTATTGTTATTAACGTCACCAAATTGGGATGTTAAATGAGCGCCAGCGGCTGCATGCGTGTGTGTTGGCGGCGACGCTGCATGGTGTCAGTTCTCATCAGAGCAGTATTGTGTATCGAGGCCTTAACAAGCTGCTCATCAGCGCTGATGTACAGTACGGATGCAGTCTTCTGGAATGAGACGATCGCTCCGAACAGATGTGCTTGTTTTTTCCCTCCCAAACTCTTCTGTTTTTGCCAATAGCAGCAATCGGCGCAGGAAGCATGGATCGGGAACACAGCAGGTTCATGTGTCGTTTGCACACACACGGCTGTTACTGCTCTTGTATTTGTGCCACATGTGCTGAATATTTCAGCAGCCTACGGGTTATTCACGGCTCTGTGATTCCCCCCCCTCCCCTCTCCGTCTCTATCACTCGTCTGAAAGTGCCCTGCACAGTAAACAGTGTGAGATAGATGACTGCGTTCTTTCAGGGCTGGTGTGAGAGGAACAGTCTGTGACAATTCATGGCTCTGTCACGCTGTACTCGGCTCTCTGTACAACACCCTCTTGTTTCCTGACCAAAGCTTCAGTCCTATGGATATCTGCTCTTCACTATATCCCAGCATGCAATAAATACATAGAAGTGCCTGCTGGGACATACATACATATATATATATATATATATATAGCATTATCTAACAGACAAATAGTTATTTTATTTTAATGCAAGAGATGTAGTGCAAGAATATAGAACAATTTGCTGCCATTAACAAACTAAATATAATTTTATTTTATGCAAATAGCAGTTCAAGTCCTAACAGATTATTTTGCTGGCATTATCTAACAGACACATTATATATATATATATATATATATATATATATATATATATATATATATATATATATATATATATATATATATATATATATATATATATATATATATATATATATATATATATATATATATATATATATATATATATATATATACAATGAGGAAAATAAGTATTTGAATCCGTTACTGGTCCGTTACTGGTGAACGAGTTAAACTCTTTCTACGCTCGCTTTGATGGTAATCGCGGCAGCGCGACTCCGGCGAGTGACGCGTCAGAGAGAGTCCCTCAGAGCAGCAACGGTCACGTGATCTCTGTCTCGGAGGACGAGGTTCGGAGGGCACTCAAACGTGTGGATGTCAGGAAAGCTGCTGGGCCGGATGGTATTTCAGGTCGTGTTCTGCGGTCCTGTGCTGATCAGCTCGCAGGGCTCTTTACATCCATATTCAACGAGTCCCTTGCTACATCTGTTGTCCCCACCTCCTTCAAACGATCCTCCATCATCCCTGTACCTAAGATCAGTAAACCCTCTTGCCTAAATGACTATCGTCCAGTGGCTCTCACATCTTTAGTCATGAAGGTCTTTGAGAGACTCATTAAAAACAACATTTGCTCCTCCATTCCTGACACTTTGGACCCTCTTCAGTTTGCCTATCGTCCCAATAGATCGACTGAAGATGCCATTTCTCACGTCCTTCACTCCTGCCTCACTCACATCGACAGCAAAAGTGGGAACTATGTCAGGCTGCTATTTATTGACTATAGCTCAGCCTTTAACACCATAGTTCCCATTAAGCTAACACACAAACTCCTGGATCTAGGCCTGAATTCTTCTCTCTGCCTCTGGATTGAAGATTTCCTCACTGGCAGACCCCAGGCGGTGAGAGTAGGCCAGTTCACCTCCACCTCCATCACCCTGAGTGTTGGAGCTCCACAGGGCTGTGTGCTGAGTCCCCTGCTCTACTCTCTCTACACCCATGACTGTTTGTCCACACACAGCTCCACCTCCATCATCAAGTTTGCTGATGATACTGTTGTCCTGGGTCTCATCTCCAACAACAATGAGACGGCATACTTGGACGAAGTGGAGCAACTGACATCATGGTGCCAGGACAACTGTCTCTCTCTGAATGTTAACAAGACCAAAGAACTGATTGTGGACTTCAGGAAGAGACAGCATCGGTCATACTCCCCTCTCATGATCAGCGGGACACCGGTAGAGAGAGTGAGCAGCTTCAAATACCTGGGTGTGAACATCTCCGAGGATCTGACCTGGACTACACACATCCAGACACAGGTGAAAAAAGCCAGGCAAAGACTGTACCACCTGCGCCAGCTGAGGAAATTCAGGGTTTCACCAGCCATCCTGAAAACTTTCTATCGAGGGGCGATAGAAAGTGTCCTGACTCAGTGCATCACAGCGTGGTACGGGAACAGCACCAGTCACGACTGCAAAGCCCTGCAAAGAGTGGTGCGCTTATCCGAGCGCATCTCAGGCTCAGCTCTCCCGTCTCTGCAGGACATCTTCACCAAACGCTGCAGAGGTAGAGCTACTAAAATCATCAGAGACATTAATCACCCTGCAAACTCTCACTTCACCCTGCTGCCATCTGGTAAGCGCTTCCGTAGCCTGATGGCAAAGACTGAAAGACTCAGGAGGAGTTTCTTCCCCCAGGCCATCAGACTCCTGAACTCAGTCACGTGACTCACTTCACCCCCGCACACGCATAAACATACGGTCTTTCAACATTAACATCCACATACTGCAATTGCACTGCACTTTACTTTACGTCCCTATTGTTACTGCGTAACAACCTGTAATAAACCTTGCACATTATACTTCTTTATATATACATATTATATATTTTATGTTAACCACTTATTTTTAAGTCTACAGTTTATCTCACTTATCATCCACATATTTTTTATATTTTTATTTTTATCTTATTTCCTATTTTTATCTTTTACTTGATTTATTTATAATTCTACTTATGTTAATACTTTTTATTCTAACTTTATTCTATTTCTATTTAATTTCTTGTAACTGTTATTTGCACTGTCCATGGAGCGGACCTGTTTACATTTCACTGCCAGTTGTATATTGTGTATATAACTGTGTATGTGACAAATAAAACTCTTGAATCTTGAATCTTGAATCTTGAACACCCTGCTATTTTGCTAGTTCTCCCACTTAGAAATCATGGAGGGGTCTGAAATTGTCATCGTAGGTGCATGTCCACTGTGAGAGACATAATCTAAAAAAAAAATCCAGAAATCACAATGTATGATTTGTTAACTATTTATTTGTATGATACAGCTGCAAATAAGTATTTGAACACCTGTCTATCAGCTAGAATTCTGACATTCAAAGATCTGTTAGTCTGCCTTTAAAATGTCCACCTCCACTCCATTTATTATCCTAAATTAGATGCACCTGTTTGAGGTCGTTAGCTGCATAAAGACACCTGTCCACCCCATACAATCAGTAAGAATCCAACTACTAACATGGCCAAGACCAAAGAGCTGTCCAAAGACACTAGAGACAAAATTGTACACCTCCACAAGGCTGGAAAGGGCTACGGGGAAATTGCCAAGCAGCTTGGTGAAAAAAGGTCCACTGTTGGAGCAATCATTAGAAAATGGAAGAAGGTAAACATGACTGTCAATTTCCTTCGGACTGGGGCTCCATGCAAGAACTCACCTCGTGGGGTCTCAATGATCCTAAGAAAGGTGAGAAATCAGCCCAGAACTACACGGGATGACCTGGTCAATGACCTGAAAAGAGCTGGGACCACCATTTCCAAGGTTACTGTTGGTAATACACTAAGACGTCATGGTTTGAAATCATGCATGGCACGGAAGGTTCCCCTGCTTAAACCAGCACATGTCCAGGCCCGTCTTAAGTTTGCCAATGACCATTTGGATGATCCAGAGGAGTCATGGGAGAAAGTCATGTGGTCAGATGAGACCAAAATAGAACTTTTTGGTCATAATTCCACTAAACGTGTTTGGAGGAAGAAGAATGATGTGTACCATCCCAAGAACACCATCCCTACTGTGAAGCATGGGGGTGGTAGCATCATGCTTTGGGGGTGTTTTTCTGCACATGGGACAGGGCGACTGCACTGTATTAAGGAGAGGATGACCGGGGCCATGTATTGCGCGATTTTGGGGAACAACCTCCTTCCCTCAGTTAGAGCATTGAAGATGGGTCGAGGCTGGGTCTTCCAACATGACAATGACCCGAAGCACACAGCCAGGATAACCAAGGAGTGGCTCTGTAAGAAGCATATCAAGGTTCTGGCGTGGCCTAGCCAGTCTCCAGACCTAAACCCAATAGAGAATCTTTGGAGGGAGCTCAAACTCCCTGTTTCTCAGCGACAGGTCAGAAACCTGACTGATCTAGAGAAGATCTGTGTGGAGGAGTGGGCCAAAATCCCTCCTGCAGTGTGTGCAAACCTGGTGAAAAACTACAGGAAACATTTGACCTCTGTAATTGCAAACAAAGGCTACTGTACCAAATATTAACATTGATTTTCTCAGGTGTTCAAATACTTATTTGCAGCTGTATATACAAATAAATAGTTAAAAAATCATACATTGTGATTTCTGGAATTTGTTTTTTAGATTATGTCTCTCACAGTGGACATGCACCTACGACGACAATTTCAGACTCCTCCATGATTTCTAAGTGGGAGAACTTGCAAAATAGCAGGGTGTTCAAATACTTATTTTCCTCAATGTATATGCGGTATGGCATTCTCTAACAGACAAATAGTTATTTTATTTTAATGCAAAAGATGTAGGGCAAGAATACAGAACAATTTGCTGCCATTAACAAACAAAATATTATTTTATTGTAGATGTTTTATTTATGCAAATTATTTTATTAATGCAAATAGCATATTTCAAGTCCTAACAGAATATTTTGCTGGCATTATCTAACAGACACATCATTTTTTTTATGCAAAAGGTATAGTACAATTTGAGACAGAATCCTTTGCTGGCGTTATCTAACTAACAGACACAAATGTGTTGACTTTTTTGACTACATTTTTTTGTTTTTTTTTGTTTTATTATATTGTAATGCAAAAGCCATACAGTATCATTTGCTGGTGTTGTCAAACTGTCTAAATTTTATGCTTTTATTTAGTTTTCTTTTATTATTTTTGCTTTTAATATTTTTATTTATTTTATTATTTTATTTTAATTTTGTTCAAGTCCATACAAGTACATTTGTTGGCTTTGTCTAACAGACAAAATGTTTTTATTTAATAGTAAAATCCCATGCAGCATCATGTGTTAGCATTATCTAATATACAAATTTTTTTATTGTATATTATTATATTAATTTTATTGCAAAATATATAGTGCAGGTCCAAACAGCCTCATTTGTTGGTGTTGTCACAAAGACTTAACTTTATTTATTTATAAAAAAAAAAAAGTTGTGCAAGTCCATACACCCTCATTTGTTGGCTTTGTCTAACAGACAAAATGTTATTATTATTATTATTTATTTATTTTTTATGCAGAAAGCATTATACAATTCCATGCAGCATCATTTGTTGACATTATCTAACAGACAAAAATGTATTGCATTTTATTTCATTACAAAAGGTTAAGTGCTGTGCAACTCGATATAGCATCATTTTGTTGGTGTTGTCTAACAAACAAGCTCTTATAGTTTGTGAGAAGTGCTGTTAGGTGATGGTCTGGTTATCAGGGGTCATATTAAGGTGAATAATGAGTATGTGCCTGCAGTCAGTCTCGTGTTTTTGATAAAGTTGACAAAATAAAGGGTTTATTGTCAGTGGCAGGACAGTATAAAGTGTCTCTTTACTCAAGCGTGAAGCCCCCTTTGTATGGTCAGAATGTGTGTGTGTGTGTGTGTGTTAGAGGATTCCATTATTCCTTCCCCTAAAGGTATTTTTAATGTTTAAGTTTATCATGTCACGTGATGAATTCTGTCTGGGATCGATTCAGCCATGGACAGAATCCTTTTCTTCTCATTTTAAACTTATTAATGGCATTACCTGTATTTAATTCAGTATTAGAGGGAGGTATCAGAATATAACTAAAGCATGATAAGCAATATTGCAATGTTAGTTTTGATTATATCTGAGTGGTTGAACTTTATCGTGTGGGTCACGGTCGGGTTGTGTCAGTGCTTTGTGATGGTTTAGTCATATGCACTGTTGGTTAAAATGCATTAATATAATCAGATCATTTTTTCTTCTACTGTAGTTTAAGAGACTGCTCATTGCACCTGCTTTCTTTTGGCTATTTTTCGGCCGATATCGGCTATAGCATGTTTTATAGCCTATAAAACAAACCGATGGTTTATTAATAATGTCTGAATAATGTCTGTTGCACAATCCAACGTTTTTATCTGGGTAAAACAATGAAATACTTGCAGAAACAAAATGAAATCTGTACAAAATACAGCAGGGCGTGACTGTCTGTTCTGATCAGGCCAGTGCTGTAACTTCACAAAAGTTATCCTTTGCATGTGTTTTTAAGCCTTGCCAATTTAAATATAATCATATGCAAGAAGACGTGAATGAGAGCTAAAGTTTTGTGTCCGCACACATCCAAAGCACGGCCTATCGGTGCATCCCATGTTAACACACATGCACACTCATTCTGTGAACTACTTGACATTTAAGTGAGACAACAACATTTAGTTGCTCATTTCCTGTTAAGGCCGTACTTACATAAAGGTACCACCGTATCTCTATGGATTTCTGGCCATGATTCAACGAAAATACACACAAACTGAAATGATCAAATCTTCACTAAAGTTAGGAAATATTGATATTTTAATGTTTTTGAAAGAAGTCTCTTCTGCTCATCAAGGCTGCATTTATTCAATCAAAAACACAAAACAAATGTAATATTGTGAAATATTATTACAATTTAAAATAATGGTTTTCAATCTAAATATATATTGTAAAATCTAATTTATTCCTGTGATCAAAGCTGAATTTTCAGCATCATTACTCCAGTCTTAAGTGTCACATGATCCTTCAGAAATCATTCTAATAATATGCTGATTTATTATTAATGTTGGAAACAGTTGTGCTGCTTAATATTTTTTTTATAACCTGCAATACTTTTTTCAGGATTCTTTGATGAATAAAAAGAAAAAAAGGACAATAAATTGATACAATAAATGCAGGCTTGATGAGCAGAAGAGACTTCTTTCAAAAACATTAAAATAGCAATGTTTCCAAACTTTTGTGAAGATTTGATTATGTTGTGTATTTTCACTTTCACCAACAAAGACATATAGCCCATGTTTCCAAAGAGTTTACATCACAGCATTTATTTCCATCAAGAGGTGCATCATTTTTTGGTCAAGATCTTGTATTACCAATGCAAGAGTCCAGCACTCTGTAAAGTCTCCTCCAGCACATCCCTAAGACTTTCAATGAGTTTAAGGTCTGGCCGATTCATATATGAAAATGATTCTTCATTCTTTCACAACCTGAGCCTTGTTGAATCTTGACATTTTCATCCTGGAATATGGCCATGATGTGTCTTCCTACATGGTTGTTTAAGAAATGAAAAGCTACACACTCCATCAATTAGGGTTAGAAGAACCGTTGCCAAACATATGACATGATAGAAACACAATAATCACTGCAATAATGATCCAATCACAGACTCTTGAGCATTTGCCTATTTAAATCCAAACAGTGACTTCTTTTCGGGGTGTACATATCTTGTATGGTAAATAAACTGAATTGAAAGTATAATTTCCCATCTATGCTTGTATTGTGCTCCTGAGATTACCTAACATGATTACTCCATGCAGAGTAATTAGCAATGTAATCCTATTACAATGTAGAAATAGTAATTAATAGGCTGTTTTGGAGTGACGACCCTCACACCGCTCATGTGTTTGCAGGCTCCGCTGGTGTCAGGCCACGGCGGCATGAAGTTCACAGTGCTGGAAACACTCGACCACATAAAAGAGGAATTTCAGCTGTTCCAGGCTCAGTATCACAGGTACACAACCTTCATTTCACTGACATCCATATGAGGATTCATCACAATATTCACACAATCTCTCCAAACTCAAGCCTAAACACAAAGCAATATCAAAAAGCTCCTCGATGTTGACGTGATTTTCTAGAATTGCGTCCACATTTGATTCAGTTATGTTGTGATTTCGATCCGTATAGATGATCTACTTCCTCTCTGAACTGCAGTTGGGATCACCTGAGCAAAGCTGATGAGATTATCAAACTGTAATGCTCTAAAATCACTCCAGCGACTAGAAACGCCTGTATTAGCTGACACAGACTACTAGCCAGCTCTCCAGTTAGCCTAATCTCATTAGGAGCAATTACGAAAGCTACTGAAAGTCTTTCTTTAGAACAGTAAACATCAATGTACATTATAAAAGGTGATCGGCTTTAAGAATAAAATATAAGTATATTTAAAGGGTTAGTTCACCTAAACATGAAAATGAGCCCATGATTTACTCACCCCCAAGTCATCCTAGGTGTATATGACTAACACAATCAGAGTTATATTAAAACAGTCCTGGCTCTTCCAAGATTTATAATGGGAGTGAATGGAGCCTGAGATTTCGAAGCCCCAAAAAGTGCATCCATCCATTATAAAAGAGCTCCACACGGCTCCAGTGGGTTAATAAAGGCCTTCCGAAGTGAAGTGATGTGATTTTGTAAGAAAAATATCCATAACTTTATAAACTATAATCACTGGTTTCCTGTAACAACCGTACACGAGTCGAGTTCTGGCCTTCCGTTACTGGAAGATATACATATATGAATAAATATGGATATTTTTCTTACAAAAGAGCATCACTTCAGAAGGCCTTTATTAACCCCCTGGAGCCGTATGGAGCACTTGGATGATGGATAGGCTTCAAAATCTCGACCCACCCATTCACTCCCATTATAATGCTTGGAAGAGCCAGGACTTTTTTAATATAACTCTGATTGTGTTTGGCTGAAAGAAGAAACTCATATACACCTAGGATGGCTTGAGGATGAGTAAATTATGGGATCCTTTTCATTTTTGGGTGAACCATCCCTTTATTCTAGAGGTTGTTGTATTTCATGTTGGAGAGGCTGATATTGCGGTGTCCTTAACTGACCAATGAGAGCTGTGCAAGGACAACGTGTCACATGACTTTGTGAGAGGAACTCACGATTTGTGTTGTTTTCTGTCTTTCAGTCTAAAGCTAGAATGTGAGAAGTTGGCGAGTGAGAAAACAGAGATGCACAGACATTATATCATGGTAAGAGTGATGAGATTTTTTAAGTGGTTTGTTTGCTTTTTATATATATATATATATTATATATGTATATATTAGTGCTGGGAATCGATTAAAACAAATTAACTAATTAATCACATTCTTCTGTAATGGATCGTGATTAATCGCAAGTTTTTCATATTTTAAGTTTTTAATATTTTGATATTGTAATAATTTCAGTTACTCTCCAAATTAATGTAGACACAATTTAAAGACAGTATATTTTAAATATGTGTTGTAATGGCATCTTTTTATGAATGAAGGCCAGTATCACTGATACTAATGTCTCTATGAAACATTAATGACGTTACATTACAGTATAACTGAAAGCTCCCAATTTCAACATTTATTAGGCTTTAAAAAACAACTTTTAATTTAAGTGAACTTAAACCAATCTTTACATAAACCCAAAATAATAAATGTTATATTTACCCATGGCCTTCCCTGTTAGACATATACAGAAATGTAATAGTTATCAACACCTTTCTTAACTGCATAAATAATAAATGAAATATAGATTAATCATCATTAAAGCTACACTTTTCTCTGTTCCCGTTGTTCTTTGATGAACATTAATGACAGGCATCATCAGTGCTACTGTCACTTTAAGAACAGCCGCTGACGAACATGACGCGGATCTGACGCGCTGTCCCGCGCATCTCATTTCCTCACAACTCTTTAAGTTCATTTAAGACGTTATTTAACTAATTTAAGGCTCCTAATATGAGAATACTCAAAATTCTCTGTGTTGTTGTTATTGTTTGTTCAAGAGCAAAAGAGAACTCGATGTGAGCGTGTGTGTGTGTGTGTGTGTGTGTGTGTGTGTGTGTGTGTGTGTGTGTGTGTGTGTGTGTGTGTGTGTGTGTGTGTGTGTGTGTGTGTGTGTGTGTGTGTGTGTGTGTGTGTGTGTGTGTGTGTGTGTGTGTGTGTGTGTGTGTGTGTGTGTGTGTGTGTGTGTGTGTGTGTGTGTGTGTGTGTGTGTGTGTGTGTGTGTGTGTGTGTGTGTGTGTGTGTGTGTGTGTGTCAGAGTGTCCCTCGATTAGCTGACATGAGACGCAGCCACACAGACAGAACACTGATACACACACACACACATACACAGACAGACAGACAGGTTATTGACATAGAGCGCGTTCTCTTCTGTCATGTCGCGCTTGGAAGCATTTACATGAATAGGAGCGTGATCATGTAACGCTAGGCAAAAATGGATATAAAAACGGACGCTGCATTATTTGCGTAAAATATTTTTTATGTGTTAAGCTGAAAAAATTAATCGCCCGCGTTAACGCGTTAATTTGCCCATGTATTTGCCCATTGTATGTATACCCTAAAAATAAATTTAACAAAATGTATTTGAAATATATGTATTTTATGCTAAGTATACTACAAATACGTTTACATATTTACGTACTTAATATAAATACCCCATCAATTGTACTTTTGGTATACTAAATTGACATACTTAAAGTCTGCTAAATTGGCACATTTAATTTTGTACTTAATGCACTTTAGTTATCCAGAAATAGTGCTGAGCTCCAACTAAAGATATACTTAAGTATATTTGATTGTTCTTAACTATTGCAGGCATACTTTAGGTACGCTTTAAATATCTTGCAAAGATACAAAGACAAATTGCATTTAAAGATATTATACAGAGATCATACTATCCTTATTAATAGTGATATTAAACGCATGTTATGCTTATATATTTATATCAGTGAGTCTCAAGCGATATGTCAGTAAGTATGTTAATGGATTTTTAGTATACTTAGTATAAAATACATGTATTTTAAATACATTTTGGCCCTATTTGCTTTTTTTCCACAACGGTGTATACACTGATCAGGCAAAACATTGATTATCACGGCACCTGTTAGTGGGTGGGATATATTAGGCAGCAAGTGAACATTTTGTCCTCAAAGTTGATGTGTTAGAAGCAGGAAAAATGGGCAAGCGCAAGGATTTGAGCGAGTTTGACAAAGGCCAAATTGTGATGCTAGACGACTGGGTCAGAGCATCTCCAAAACTGCAGCTCTTGTGGGGTGTTCCCGGTCTGCAGTGGTCAGTCTCTATCAAAAGTGCTCCAAGGAAGGAACAGTGGTGAACCGGCGACAGGGTCATGGGCGGCCAAGGCTCATTGATGCACGTGTGTGTGGTCCAATCAAACAGACGAGCTACTGAAGCTCAAATTGCTCAAGAAGTTAATGCTGGTTCTGATAGAAAGGTGTCAGAATACACAGTGGATCGCAGTTTGTTGTGTATGGAGCGGCATAGCCGCAGACCAATCAGGGTGCCCATACTGACCCCTGTCCACTGCCGAAAGCACCAACAGTGGCACGAGCATCAGAACTGGACCACGGAGCAATGGAAGATTACCTGCCTGGTCTAATGAATCATGTTTTCTTTTACATCACGTGGATGGCCGGGTGCATGTGCCTCACTTACCTGGGGAACACATGGCCAGATACCACAGCACACCTTCAGGGGTCTAGTGGAGTCCATGCCTCGACAGGTCAGGGCTGTTTTGACAGCAAAAGGGGGACCAAAACAATATTAGGACATAATATTCTGTATCTATATATAATATTCTGCTCATAATATAGGTCATAATGTTTTGCCTGATCTGTGTATATATGCGTTTATGTTTACAGTCATATACACCTGGAAATACACAGAAAAGTTAAGGATTTTGAATGTGAAATATTTAAGATTCTGACAGATTTTCTTGCTTCACTGAAGCTGTAGATGCTCTTTGCAACATTTCAATTCTAGCATAACAAGATGCTCATAATATAATTTGTTAAAAAAAAAAAAAATTTTTTAATAAATATATATAATATGGTAATTGCAACGCCAAGATCATGGGTTCGATTCCCAGGGAATGCATGAACAGAGAAAATGTGTACTTTGAATGCAATGTAAGTTGCTTTGGATAAAAGTGTCAGCCAAATGTCACTTAAATCAATAACTGATTATTTTAAATTTGCCAAAAATGTAATAATGAATTGCATAAGCCAATATATTGTTCTATCACAGCTAATAGGGGGGAACGAGTATAAAAGATGGCGTTAAGCTCCTGTGGCTCAGTTGGTGCTTGATCAATACCTTTAATACACTCGCTTTGCATAAAGGCATCTGCCAAATGCATAATGACGATCGATTAATATGAAAGAGAAATGAGTGTCAGGTCTTGGGAATATGGGTCATTTCTGGCCTCTGGTGACACATGCAGAGCATTTCTGTCCTTTAGGTGGATGTGATTGTGATTTATGTCATGTAATTTGAATGTAATTGATCTGGCCTTGCTTCTTTCCACAGTATTATGAAATGTCTTACGGGCTGAACATTGAAATGCAGAAGCAGGTGAGTGACTGATGTGCCATTTACAGCCTGATTTCATTACAGATCAGCATGATCTCTGGGTAATGAGTTTTACAGTGTGAGGAGTCTGGGTAGGGATGGGACAGGGGTTTTTGTGAAAGATGAGTTTTCAGCATCATTACTCCAGTCTTCAGTGTCACATGACCCTTCAGAAATCATTCTGATATGATGATTTGCTGCCCAAGAAACATTTCTGATTATTATCCATGTTGAAAACAGTTGTGCTGCTTCATATTTTAAATCGATTTTTTTTTAACATTTGTAAGATTGCTTTTTTTGTTGGGTATTTACTCTGGAGCAGGTTTTAAGCCTGACTACTTGATATGAGCAAACACACACACGCCAGAGTGGGCTAATCCAGATAAGACCCCTGCATCTCTCCTCGTTTTCCAGGCCATCTGTTGGAAATGCCTGGATTTGAGAGTGTATGTGGGTCAGTGTGAATGGGATCAGCCCTGAATGAAGTGTGTACATATATGAGCTGTGTGTGTGTGTGTGTGTGTGTGTGTGTGCAGTCTATTAAAAGTATCTATCTATCTATCTATCTATCTATCTATCTATCTATCTATCTATCTATCTATCTATCTATCTATCTATCTATCTATCTATCTATCTATCTATCTATCTATCTATCTATCTATCTATCTATCTATCTATCTATCTATCTATCTATCTATCTATCTATCTATCTATCGTTCGTTCGTTCGTTTGTTCGTTCTATCTGTCGTTCTATTGTACTATCGTTCTATGATTCTATCAATCAGTCTATCTGTTGTTCTGTCTGTCGTTCATTCGTTCTATCTATCGCTCTGTCGGGCTATCGTGTAATCATTCGTTCTATCTATCTATCTATCTATCTATCTATCTATCTATCTGTCTGTCTGTCTGTCTGTCTGTCTGTCTGTATGTCTGTCTGTCTGTCTGTCTGTCTGTCTGTCTGTCTGTCTGTCTGTCTGTCTGTCTGTCTGTCTGTCTGTCTGTCTGTCTGTCTGTCTGTCTGTCTGTCTGTCTGTCTGTCTGTCTGTCTGTCTGTCTGTCTGTCAGTCAGTCAGTCAGTCAGTCAGTCAGTCAGTCAGTCAGTCAGTCAGTCAGTCAGTCAGTCAGTCAGTCAGTCAGTCAGTCAGTCAGTCAGTCAGTCAGTCTGTCTGTCTGTCTGTCTGTCTGTCTGTCTGTCTGTCTGTTAATTTTTTTTGGTCTCTTTTTTTAGTTTTTATTTAAATTTAGTTACATAATTTAAATTTAGTAAAAATGTTGTCATGTAATGTTCATTAATTTTACTCTTACTAAAATGGCATGCAATTTTTGACCAAAAGTACATTTTTTGTTAATAAAATGCAAGATAATATCAAACCGTTACAAACCAGACTTTTTGAAAAACGTATAAACGTTTATTAATTCATCTGTCAAACACAAACACAAACACAAGATGTGGAAACGCCCTGAACGAACAGCACACATTGAGTGCTGAATTAGCTCCTGTAGAATCTGCTGTTGTGAATTCTATTAGGACCAATCAAGTGCATTTAGCCCAAATGTTTGCTTTAGTGTGTCGTCTGTTGTTTGATAGGAATTTGTTTTTGTTTCTGCAGGCAGAGATTGTAAAGCGGCTCAGTGCGATATGCACTCAGATCATTCCACTGCTGTCCCAAGAGGTGAGCAACACACACACACACACACACACACACACACACACACACACACACACACACACACACACACACACACACACACACACACACACACACACACACTCATCCTCTCCAGGCCGCTCTCCTCCCGCGGGCTATTTACGCATGAATTATTTACAGCAGAGGTGGTCATCAACAGAGAGCTTCCAGTCGCCCACCTCTTTCCTGGATCAATATTTCATACTGTTCTTTTATAAGCCACGCTGAGTGGATTTGGCTATTTTGTAATCGTAACGCCCTCTGGGAACATCAAAGCTGCCACAGAGACAACAACAACTCTTTTTTAGTTGACCTGCTGTTCGTGGCACATGCGCTACTGCTTTGTTTGTGGTTTTTCACAGTAAAAGGTGCTGTCGTGTAGCAGGTTTAGCCTCGGGCAGAGTTTTGCATGTTTGGTCTTGGTCTTTGAATATCTTCTCTATTTGCCGGTTTGTGTTTTCTTCATGCTTCATGTGTGATGTTGCATTTTCAATGTGTGTTTATGCAGCATCAGCATCAAGTAGCTCAAGCAGTGGAAAGATCCAAACACGTTAGCATGGCCGAGCTCAACGCTATCATAGGGGTGAGTCCTTTTTTCCCCTTTTTGTCCTCCTATTAACTCTTTCCCCGACCAGTGTTTTATAAAAAATAAAAAAAAGTTGCCAGTCACCACCAGCATTTTTGATCATATTTACAAAACGTATTATATTTTTATCAACACTTGAATGTGGGTAAGTGTCAAAAAAAGGTAAATTTTGAACAAAAAGCTTGCATAAGCAATGCTTTTATCGCTTGTTTTTGCCTCTTCTTCGCCTGTGTTTTGATCAGGAGAGTCGGTACTCTTTCAGAAGATGCGTAAATTGCTGTTCTTTTGAACTTTCTATTCATCAGAGAATTGTGGAAAAAGTGTATCGAAGTTTCCACAACAATAATAGGCTGTTCCAAAAATGTCACGTTTTACATTAGCTTGTCATTCCCCCCTCCCCTCCCTTGTCTAGCAACAGCAGTTCCAGCATCTATCCCATCATGCCCCGGGCTTCCCTCTGACGCCACACCCCTCAGGACTGGCCCTGGGTGCGGGTGCGGGCCTCATGGCTCTTCCTGGGGCCTTCCCGTTCCCCTCGCACCTGGCGCCTAAAGATGACATCACTCACCTCGAGCACCTGGACTCCAGAGGTACGTGAGAATCATGTAGAAATTCACATATGAAGCATTATTCATTAGTTTTATTAGATAAAAGTAATATTTTATTATTATAATAGTATAGTAATGATGGTAGTATTTCTTGTATGGCCTTTAATTAATGCAAAATTCCTGTCACGATTATCCCATGAGGGCTGACCACTTTTTGCTTACTGTATAGTAATGAATTATGTATATTCAGATATAGACACTGTTTACATAGAGCAGATTTTCACGAGCCTCAAAAGGGTAATTTAGAAAACTCAACTCAAATAGCAACACTTTTACAGAAGAATTGCATTTTAGAATCTTTAAAGATTTCCGTTGTGCATGCATTACTGTAAATGTGATTTTGGCTTGTTTTTTTGAATGTCTGTTGTAAGCCACAGCATGCCACAGATTTGATCCATAGACATTAGGTTGAAATTAATCTGGAATATTCCTGTAATAAATTGCAAATGCTCAATATAACAGGATCATCTCATCTCAATGAGTCTGTCTGTCTTTATTTCTGTAGATGGAGCCCCAAACAGGGTGAGTATTAAAGCCTGAATTGTCATCCTCTGATTGGTCCTTCCATTAGTGAAGTGTAGATTATTCATGTGTTTGCATGGGCTTGTATTCTGTAAGGATTGCAGCGATGATTGGATTTTATATGTTCGATTGGATTTTTGTATATATAGCATTTTCTATATAAATATAATTAAAAATGAAAAAGCTATGCATTAGATGTGATCATCATGGAATTTGTTTTTTATTATTATTATTATTAATTTTCTCTTAGAGCTGTGTTACAGTGGTGTATATACCATCCAACAGTAAAAACAGTTTATTTGACTTGTCCATAAACTTGTATTCTAACAGTTTGTCAGGTTACAAAAACAAAAAAGCTAATATGATTATGAATATGATTTTTAACGATTTCAGAGATAAAAAAAACTGTCTAGTACCAAATAACACCTTCTAATTGTAATTCAGAAAAAAAATTGAAAAATAATGGTTATACATACATATTATATATGAAATTGACTAAAGTCATGTGATACAGTAAAAAAATATTCAAAATATGCATATATTAATATACAAAATCACTCGTAATATCCAGAAAAACATTATAAACCTCTTTGTTATTTATAGCTCTAACAGATAGAGATTTTGCTATACTGTTTATGCAAATATTTCACGATAACGATATAAATCACTATATACAAATTTTTGTTATTTTATTTTTGTTATTAAAAATAAAAACAAAAAAGCAAATTACAAACAACAGGACAAATACAATATTTAAAAAAAAATTGGAATTAAAATACATTTTAAGGTAAAACATGTTTATTTAACATGTAGTTAGAAATAGTGCAGAAATTGAAGAATCAAATGTAAAAGTAAAATAGTGCACAGTATGAATAAAATATAAATGTCATCATATTAGAATGATTTCTGAATGATCATGTGACACTGAAGACTGGAGTAATGATGCTGAAAATTCAGCTTTGCATCACAGAAATAAATTATATTTTATAAAATAGAAAACCATTATTTTAAATAGTAATAATATTTCACAATATTACTGTTTTTTCTGTATTTTTGATCAAATAAATGCAGGCTTAATTAGCAAATAGACTTCTTCTTCTCAAAACACTACAATATATATAGACTGATATTTACTGTAAGCTCTGTTCCAGTTGATATGTGTTGAAATGATGAGAAGCAGGCTTGATATGTCACGGTCATGTTAGATTGAGGTTATATTCACCACATGAGATTATAGTGTGTTTATGTCACGTACTGTATATGGTTTATGTATGTGTGTATTTCAGAGTGGCAGCGGCTCTCCGGTGGGCCATCGGTCTGCAGGGCTGCGTCTGGGTCTTCCTCCTCCCCCTTCCTCCTCCTCCTCCTCCTCTCACGCTGATATGGACAGTAAACGGGGCGGTTCAGACCAGACCGGTACGGGACGAACACGGCGGGTAAGTCAAGCCAAGAGCAAACATGCTACTTCCTCAGTTTACAGTGTTTAAGGTGCATTTGAGTTGATCCTGTGCGATTTTTGCTTCTGCTCTCTGAAAACTAAATGACATGCCGACTGCGATTGAATATTAATGCTCATCATTTATTCAAAGTGATATCATTTTTATCCTTGAACAGTGACTTGTGCATTCACTCGCCAAACCAGAGGAAAACGGCCCAGATGTTGATCTCTTATAGCTTGGGAGACATAATGCAGCTTTCAGTTATTTATTTAAGACACAAATGAGTCAATAGCTGTTGTACAGTAAGAGTGTAGAGCTATAAAATTAAAGACATTTTGAAATTTGATGAGAAATATTGAGATCAGTGTTATTTTAGTATTATTTATATACTATTATTAATATTTTGACTGAAATAGCTTTGAATTTTTGTTATGTGCGTTTGTCATTTGTTAATATTTCTATTTTGGTTGCATTTGTTCGGTTTTATTTGTTTTGTTTTGTTATTCCAGTGCTTCAACTTAAATAGTCGCCAAGTATAACATCTATTGTTTATATTTTAGCTTTATTTCAGTTAACAAAAATAGTTTTAGCTCTAGTTTACAATAATAACCCTGATTGAAATCTTTGATATCTTGGCAAATCTGAGCACAGTTTGAGAAAATTCAGTTACAGTGTAATTATATATTTAAGTACTATTAGTACTATTAATAGTAATATTAATGGTAACACTTTATTTTACAGTGTCCTTGTTACATATTTGACATGTACGTGCCATAGTAATAACAGTAAATTATGCATAATTACATGCAACTAACCCTATAGTAAGTCCCGGTTTTTAATTAATATTACTCAGTACTTAAATATGTAATTACACTGTAACAATGACACCTTATAATAAAGTGGTTGAGGGTTAGTTGCATGTAATTGTTAAAAATGTTATTACTATGGGAAGGACACTGTAAAATAAAGTGTTACCGAAAATTCTTCTGAAACTCTAGAGACGACATCTAAGAAACGAGATTTAAGCAAAGTCTCCGTTTGAAACAAATGAGATATTACAGTGATTGTGTCCTGTGGAAAGGCCTATGAAGTATTACGAGCTCATGATTGGCTGGGTCTGATCATGTGTCTTTCCTGCAGGAGAGTGGCAGTAAAAATGAAGACGCTCTCAGAAGAGACAACACTAAAGAGGTGTGAACACAGTTATTTTCTTTCTCATTCTTGCAATACACAGTGTCTACTCTGGATGTCAACAGTGCACCAACATTTTCTTCTAGTAAAGTTGGAGACATGCGTTCAGTTGCTGAAGAGTAGCCTACAGCTGATTGGTCAGTGTTAATGAACATTCCGAGGCGCGACACATCATTGGTCGCTTCCAGTGTTTCTGTGACCTCATCAGAGTTCATGAATGCTTACATTACAAAAATGTAAGCCTTTATGAGTTTTTGATTTATGTACCTGGTAACTTTCTTCAATCAATACTTTAAATAATTAGAAATGTCAAGATGCTTTGATTCATATAGTTTTGTGCATATTCTTATTTGAAAGTACAAAAACCATTGATCAAACACTATCTGATGTTTTAAATGAATGATTAATGACTGTTGATACGATGTAACCAAGTTCATAAATCATAGACTTGAGTCATAAAGGCTTCATTTGGCATATGAATTAGATTTTTTAAAAGTAGTCCAGATCAGTTGTCATACGTTTACAGCTTCAGTCATTTTTTTAATTACTTTATTTTAGTTTTTTCTAATTAGTATTGCAAAGTTAGTCTATTCATCAAAACAATCTAACCAAGACCATTGTACATGCTTATTGCATCGAATGCCTACAACATACTATACATAGAAAACCCCCTTCAATAATTATATATAATATCTGTTGAAAGTTTTTCCGAAACATAACATAAAGTTTACATTAGCAGCAAAGTAAGAATTTTTTATTTTTTTTTACATCAAAAAAGCATTTGCTTCAGATCTGGTAAAGACTCGCCAAACTTTAACATGAAACTTTTAAATGCGATCAGAATTGATGTTTGTTAGTGGTTGCTAAGGTAAGCATCACTGAACTGTTCATACATGGGGCTCGTGATTTAACCAACAGTTTAACAAACCATTTCGGCACATACACTCTCAGAAAAAAGGTACAGTGGAGGTACAATTTTGTTCCTTGAAGAACAAAACGTATAACTGTACCTTTAAAGGTACACAATTGGTCCTTAGGGTACAATTGAACCATTGGCAGGCATGTTCGGTCCTAGTGAGTCGCTGTCCTGCAGAGTTTGACTCCAACCCTGAAAGACATCTGTAGAAGCTCTTATTGAGAATTAACAGAGGTTTAGATGTTGGTTTTATTGAAAATATTTGGTCACCATTGTGGTGATGAGTTTTTTCTTTAGTTGGGCAGTTTGACTCTTTTTAGATTTTTATGCAAGTTTGTGGTTTTTGTTACATTGTTAACAAAAAACAAAATCTGTTCAAATCAAAAGAAGCCAAAAACAAAAATTGTCATGAAGAAAAATTATTGATTAAACTCATCACTGACTAAAAATATCAATAAATAATATTCACCAACAATACTTTCTTGCCACAGATCAGGCATTATTTTTAAATACATTCTAGGGAGAAAAAAGTTTAGACACACACAGAAATCAAGAATCAGCATATGAATCTCAACAATGGTGACATACACTTAATGCTGAAATGCATGCTGGGAGCCATGAGTTTTATACTGTGGTGGCTTAGTAGGGTTGGAGCTAAACTCTCCAGGACATCAGCTCTCTAGGACCGAACTTGCCTACCCCTACAAAAATGTACCCTTAAGGGTACCACCCCAGTGACGGACACTTGTACCTTAAACGGTACAATTTTGTACTCTTTTTTTTTTTGAGAGTGTAAACTGTCCTGCAGTGTTTGTCTATTTGAGCTTTAAATTATTCTTTGTCCTATTAAATCCTATTGAAGGAGGCATTGCCCATGACATTTGAATGGGCAAACACCACTAGCTGTGGTTGCTTTTGCTTAAAGGATTAGTTCACTTCAAATGAAAATGTCCTGATATTTTACTCACCCCCGTCTCATCCAAGATGTTCATGTCTTTCTTTCTTCAGTCAAAAAGAAATTAATTTTTTTGAGGAAAACATTCCAGGATTTTTCATCATAAAATGGACTTCCATGGCAACCAAAATGTTGAAGGTCCAAATCAATGCAGTTTCAAAGGAAGGACTTCAGAGTCTCTGCATGATCCCAGCTGAGGAATAGGGTCTTATCTAGCCAAACTATCGGCCATTTAAAAAAAAAAACCTTTATATACTTTTTAACCTAAATTCACGTTGGAAAGGTCACGGTAGATGTAAGCGGAAGTACCGCCCCAAGTGAACGTGTGAGGACTAATACAACGGCCTTTACAAATAAAAAAACTCCATCTCCAACTTCAAAATCGCCCGGCATCGTTGTTTAATCTTTTTTTGCTAAAGGATGTTTGTATTAGTCTTTGCACGTTCGCTTGGGGCGGCGGTACTTATGCCTACGTCTTGCGTTACCTTTCCGTCGTGATTGCGCAATCCGTGGTGTCTTGCAGCGCAGCGCAAGATGAGCAATTTAGGTTAAAAACTGTATACATTTGGCTAGATTAGACTCTATTCCTCAGCTGGGATCGTGCAGAGACTCTGAAGCCCTTCCTTTGAAACTGCATTGATTTGGACCCGTTGGTTGCCATTGAAGTCCAGTATGTGGAGAAAAATCCTGGAATGTTTTCCTCAAAAAACATAATTTATTTTCGACTGAAGAAAGAAAGACACGGACATATTGGATAAGATTGGGGTGAGTAAATTATCAGGAAATTTTCATTTTGAAGTGAACTAATCCTTTAAGGCAGCGTGATTTGACGTTTGTGATGACATCTCGTTACCGTCTGTGTTTGCAGAAAAGTGCGTCGCCCGCAGGAGTCTCTCCCAGGTCGACCGAAGGGAACGGCCTGAACAGCTCTCCGGTGCTCCGGAAGAATCCATCCAGAGAAGGCTCTTCCTCCCCTCGATCTCAGCCACGCTCACCCGGACTCTGCAAGAGCCCCGCTCAGGTACCAGACACACAGATGGGATCTTGAGTAGGGCTGCCACTAACGACTAATCGATCGACTAATTTATCTCAATAATTTTCAACAATTTTACTTAAAAACATTCAATTTAACTGGCAACGTTGGCCTTCAGTAGTGTACTATAAAATAAGTATAGATGTAAACAAGCCCTTGACAAAATGTAAAACAAAAAGAGTAAAAATGTGAAAAGGTACAAATTTGTAAACCAACATAACAAAAAAAGAGAATATCAGCAAATACTTTTTATATAGAATAATGTTGTCACGATACCAAAATTATGACTTCGATACGATACCATTAATTTGAGAAAAACGGTTGTCAAATACACAGAAACTCAAAGGTCTTCACGACAACCTGTCATAAAAGTTCAGTTTAACTTATAAATTGAAAGAAATGTGTTATTATTGTACTGAATGGACTTCTCAAAGTAATAATAATAATAACAATAACATTTTTAAGGAATTTCACACATCACACATTCCATTTAAACATGGAAAACATGGTGTTGTGCAGTACTTTGATCGCCAAAAATTACATTGCATCATACATTTGAAAAGATTTTTTAATTTTTTTTAACTGAAGGAGATTATATATAATTGTTTTATGTGTTATAGCAGAATACATTTAAGGCATAACTTATATTTTAGGTATTAATATCTGTATTTTTGAACGTGTAAACTGTAAAATACATTGAGTAATTGGCAGCATTCGCTTTTTCTCTCTCTTGCTTGTTTCTTGTGTTCTTTTTTTCTGCTCTATTGTATTGTTGTAAAATAAAATAATATAATTTAAAAAAGATACATTAAATCGTTAACGTTTTATGCATTTGTTTAATTACCTCTTTTTTGGATAATACATTTGTATTAAATCATAAAACACAGAATCCAGGAAAATTAAAACAGACAACACAGAATTTCTGGAGGGAAAAATATTAATAAGGCCCTATTGCTGTTAAAAAAATTTTTCGTAAAAAATACAAACATTGTTCTTCTTGATTAATAAGATTTATTTAAATCATTAAAAACTTGATCCAGAAAAAATAAAACGGAAAACATGGAATTTGGAAAAAAATAAAACAGCATTTTTTTTAACACCAAAACACATTTCATAAGGCCCTGTTATTGTTAAAATTGTTAATAATTTCTACATTGTTAAAATGTTGTGAATTCAATTGATTAGACGTCCTTTTTGATTAATAACATGTATTAAACCATTAAAGATGTAATCCAGAAAAATTAAGGTAACACTTTACAATAAGGTTTCATTAGTTAACATGAACTAATAATGAACTGCACTTCTATTATTTATTTATCTTTGTTAATGATTTACTAATACAAAAGTTTTATTCGTTAACATTAGTTAACGCGCTGTGAACTAATATGAACAAACAATTAACAGCTGGATTTTTATTAACTAATGTTAACAAAGATACAAATACAGTAACAAATGTATTGTTCATGTTAGTTAAGACATTATCTGATGTTAAAGTAACCCTCATTACAAAGTGTTGCCAAAATAAGAGATTCCATAGGGCCCTACACATCTAATGTTTGTTGTTCTAAATAAGCAGTAATGAGAAGTTTGTGGTTCAGCTCTTTTGCTCTGTGTGTTTCAGGAGAAAGTGAGATCTCCTTCTCCTTCAGTGTCCCATGAATCACTTTCTCCTGGCTCTCCAGCACCTCCCCGCCCTCTGTCCTCCTCTGCCCGCGGCCCGTCTCCTGCTCTCAAACACTAGGTAGGTCCTGACTCATGCTTTTACCGCTTACAGTAAACGTGGGCGGCAGGGGGATGGCTTTCCAATCGGCTGTGATCTCATCTCTCTCAGCTCCAAATGGTTTTTCCAATTCCTGGAGTTCATTTTTAGTGATGAATCTTTATACACCTTTGACGTCTGGCTTTACTCACAGGACCCACTCCTTCCCATGGAGTGAGACTAGTGAAAGACAGCCGCTACCCCTCCCCAGCCCGCCCTTCCCAGAATGCACGGGGCCAGTCCCAGAATGCACCGGGTCGGCCCCAGAACGCTCGGGCCTGGGCATCAGGTGCCTTGTCAGAAGCCCTTCATCTGTCCTCGTGGCCCTCCGAGCCGAACTCTGAGCGAAACGCATCTGTGATTTCACACGCCGGGCGTAATCAGCCAATCAGCTGTCTGACAGCTCTGTCAGCCAATTAGAACGCAAGCTGAAAATTCTGGTGAGCTGCCACTAAATGTTAAGGTTTTATGTTGTGTGTGTGTGTGTGTGTGTGTGTGTGTGTGTGTGTGTGTGTGTGTGTGTGTGTGTGTGTGTGTGTGTGTGTGTGTGTGTGTGTGTGTGTGTGTGTGTGTGTGTGTGTGTGTGTGTGTGTGTGTGTGTGTGTGTGTGTGTGTGTGTGTGTGTGTGTGTGTGTGTGTGTGTGTGTGTGTGTGTGTGTGTGTGTGTGTGTGTGTGTGTGTGTGTGTGTGTGTGTGTGTGTGGGGGGGGGGGACTGGTAATCATCACGTTATGGGGACAAAATGTCCCCACAAAGATAGCAATATCCGAAATCCTCATCCTTGTGGGGACATTTTTAGGTCCCCATGAGGAAAACATCTTATAAATCAGACTAAGTGATGTTTTTTGAAAATGTAAAATTGCAGAATGTCTCCTGTGAGGGTTAGGTTTAGGGGCAGGGGCAGTGTAGGGGGATAGAATATACGGTATGTACGGTATAAAAACCATTACGCCTATGGAAAGTCCCCATAAAAGATGAAAACACTACATGTGTGTGTGTGTGTGTGGTATATATATTACTAATCTTTAAAAAAAAAAACATTTACATACATTTTATATAATATACTTACAGATTTTATTGTTTACGTATATTTTTAGTGATATATACTTTTTTTTTATGCATTTAAGAATTTAAAACTTTTTTTTCTTTTTTTGGTTAATGTGTCCAACTCATAAAAAAGAAATATATTTTATTAATATATTTTATTTATCTTTTTATTTATTTAAAATATACATAAATATTTTTATATTCATTATTTTAAATAGTTTTATTTTATTTATTTTTTTACTTTTATTTAATATAATATACTTGTAGATTTATTTATTATATAATATATTTATTTTTAATAATATATACTTTTTTAAAATGTAAAAATTTTGTGTCCTATATAAAAAATAAAAATATTAAATATAAGTGAAAGTTTTGTCAAAAAGATTTTTGTCAATGTGTCCTACAACTCGTATAAAAAAATATTTTATTTAAAAAAATGTATATTTTATTAAATAAAAAATATTATTATTATTTATTATTATTATTAATATTATTAAATACAAATATGTTTTTATATATTTAATATATATAAATATGTTTATGTGGCCAACAATGGTAAATATAAACAAAGATTTTGTAAAAAATATTTTTTAAAAGGTATTTACTAAAACAGATAAAACATTTAGATAAAATGAAAAGATTTTCAAAAAACATTCTTAAAGTTACCAGTAATATAATTTACTAAATAGTGTACATTTTTACAAGCCATTTGCAACCTTTTTTACTTTATTAAGTAAAAATGTTTCTGAGTCGAATAGAAATTCATTGAGGAAAAAAAATTTAGTAATCAGGAATTGATGGGATCAATAAAGTGTATATATATATATATATATATATATATATATATATATATATATATATATATATATATATATATATATATATATATATATATATATATATATATATATATATATATATATATATATATATATATATATATATATTATTACTCTTTGATAAACTATACAAAAGAAAAAAAATCCTTTCAATTTATCAATTTCAGTCAATTTTGATTTAATGCTGATTTTAATTCAGTTGCTATTGTGAAATAGAAGATAATGCATTTGCTATGTGAGCAAAATCATCATTTCAAGAAAATTGCTTCTAAAAATATATTGTTTACTTGATATGTAACATGCTAAAAACCCAGTGTTTATGATTTTATGTGCTATTCATTTGGATGTTGTTTCCTAGCATGGTAACCGAAAAATACTGATCCGATAAATCCAACCAGAATCATCACTGGCGCATACAGTCCTCCTCTTAACATGCCCAGCCATGCCAAAATGCACAATAACTGAAGATAATATTCTCTTTCTGTTGTGTAATCCTGCTGTGCTTTTTTTTGTCTTTCAGTGTGACAGGCATATGGAGTCAAGATACGAATATCTCCGTATCATCTCCCACACAGAAATGGACTGAGATGCTTTTACTGCCAATTTTGTCAAAAAGGAGTTCAAAAACCAAAACCAAATGGACATTAAGGTGTTCCTGTCATACCACCATTACCCCCCCCCCCCCCCCCCCCAAAGAGCTTTTAACAGTCAGTGAAGGGTTCAAAACACCCTAAAGTCATTGCTTTGTTTCCCCTGACTTTAATAAAACTGTCATTTTGAGTGAATAGCATTAGTTTCACAGTATTCAAAGAGGAATAATGCTTTTTTTTTGCTTGTTATATACCAGCTTCTGTTGTTCATACATGGCAACTCACTTTATGACACTGAATTAAGCAATACGGTTTGAGGCTGTGCTGTATTGTGAATATAATCATGGTTGAAGGATGTTGTCAGTGTGTTTATATTCACAATACAGCACAACATCGAGTGCCTTATTGCTTTTAAATATGGATCACACATAATAAAGAAATATTAAGGACACAAAGTTTGATTAAAATATCATTTTATTAAACAAATGCATTTGTGTCATCCTTCCACTGGTAAAGATCAATTATGTTTTTTCAACCTCTTTTAGTGGCTGGGTGGGTGATTTATTCCAGAAACATTTCTTTGTTATGCTGGTTGAAAGTACCTTAATTGCTTTTATAAAACGGTTACCAGACCACACAATACAAATATTAAAGCCAAAAAAGATGTATCAATGCAACTTTCATGAAGTAAAATCACTAAAAGCCTACCTTCCGCTGGAAAAAATAGTCCCTGACTGTAAAGACATTACATTATTACGCCATTAGATGCGGTAAAGGCTGTCTTTATGAGTGAGTCAGTCAGTAGCGAAGACTTTTATATTGAAAAGACTGAAAATAGTCAACACGGAGCAGACTAACAGTTGCTTTGACTAACTTAGTGCTGACAGGACACCGGAAAACCCCATAACTGTTAAAAATAGTAAGAGATTGCAGTGGACATTCAGACCGATTTTTTAGTATGAACATAGGACTGACTTGAAGGAAAATGCTATATCTAAATGCAGGTAATAAACTCGATCTCTCTCACAATACTCTATAATACATAAGCTTCAATGGACAATATCAATGAGAAGAAACATGTTTACGTTTCTAAGAGTGGTTGCTAAGGGTGTTGTGCAGTGATACACCGAACCGTTGTGAAGCGGTCAAAGTGTTTTATCCTGGTTTTATCGTGAATAATGACCAATCATAATCAAGGACTGGAACTAAATATTTTATAAATGTATTTATATCTGTCCTACCAATGGCTGAATCCGAAATCGCCATCTATACCCTCAAAAAGGGCACTATTTGAGGGGACAGCCATTAGTAGTGGTGTCTGAAGCACTCGTTCTTTCCCACAATGCACCGCAATAACGAGTGTACAGCCGATGTACACACAACGACTGTCCGAATTCACGCTCGTTTTCATTCACTCCTTCAAGGGAACTGTATTAGTGGACTAAAGTAGGGAATAGTGATTTAGGTTTTAGGGGGCGATTTCGGATTCAGCCGATGTATGTATTTTCATTACTCCGTGCACCTGCGCGCGCAGACATCATACGTCATCAGCGCGCGTTTCATGTTATGCAGAGAGAGAGAGAGGGAGAGGGAGAGATGGAGAGAGAGAGAGATGGAGAGAGAGAGAGATGGAGAGAGAGAGAGATGGAGAGAGAGAGAGATGGAGAGAGAGAGAGAGATGGAGAGAGAGAGAGAGATGGAGAGAGAGAGAGATGGAGAGAGAGAGAGATGGAGAGAGAGAGATGGAGAGAGAGAGAGAGAGAGAGAGAGAGATGGAGAGAGAGAGAGATGGAGAGAGAGAGAGATGGAGAGAGAGAGAGAGAGATGGAGAGAGAGAGAGAGAGAGAGAGAGATGGAGAGAGAGAGAGATGGAGAGAGAGAGAGATGGAGAGAGAGAGAGAGACGGAGAGAGAGAGAGAGAGAGAGATGGAGAGAGAGAGAGATGGAGAGAGGAGAGATGGAGAGAGAGAGAGAGACGGAGAGAGAGAGAGACGGAGAGAGAGAGATGGAGAGAGAGAGAGATGGAGAGAGAGAGAGATGGAGAGAGAGAGAGAGAGATGGAGAGAGAGAGAGAGAGAGAGATGGAGAGAGAGAGAGATGGAGAGAGAGAGAGATGGAGAGAGAGAGAGAGACGGAGAGAGGAGAGAGACGGAGAGAGAGAGAGAGAGAGAGAGAGAGAGATGGGAGAGAGAGAGAGATGGAGAGAGAGAGAGATGGAGAGAGAGAGAGAGATGGAGAGAGAGAGAGATGGAGAGAGAGAGAGACGAGAGAGAGAGAGATGGAGAGAGAGAGAGATGGAGAGAGAGAGAGATGGAGAAGAGAGAGAGAGAGAGAGAGAGAGAGTGGGGAGAGGAGAGAGAGAGATGGGGAGAGAGAGAGAGAGATGGACAGAGGCCACCGCATGCCACAAACGAACAGTTTTCCTTTTACAGTTTCTCCTGAACCAAAACAACCAGCACATACCATTTGGGAAGAGATGGAAAACCGTCACGTTATACACGAGCGGTTCGTGATTCGATGGCAACTCGCTGAAATGAATCTGTGGGAGTCAGGTGGTAACGTTACAGGTCAGTGCTGTGTATGCTCATTATTATTGTAATGTTGTGTGTTTTGAGACATGAGGTAGCTTGACCCCGTCTCTCGTGAAGCTTTTGTTCGCTCCCTGCTGTAACGTAAGCCCAATTGCTACTCAAAACTAGGCCAATCGTTTTTCAGGGGGGGTCCCCGGTTTAAAAAAAAAAGGAAAAACCGCGTTCCGAGCAAGTTTTTATTTATTTAATTTTTTTAATTGCAAAATTAACAAACAGAACAAGTCGATACATACAAGGAATATAAACAATCTTTCAAAACAAAACGTTCCGAGCAAGAGTCCCTGAAAAGTGAAGCCAAAGCGTCTCGATCGCCCCCAGGTGGCTGGATGCAGTATAGCTAATAAATGAAATGTAATGGAACATAGACAAACTAAACAATCAAATTACACTTCAAATACATTTTTTCAAAGATGATTTTTGTCATTTTAGGCTGTTTTATCACGATAATGTTAGTTCAAGTGTTCATTCTTTAAATAAGTTTGGTTAGGGTGTGATGTTATGATTGACAGCTCCTCTGAGTGGGTTGTCACTGAGGCGCCAACAGACATTTTTCGGGAACTTCGGGAGGAGATTGGCGGATTTACTTTTAATTTCTACATTTCCATAACTGTTTATTTCACACAAAAATTGTTGATTAGGCAGGAGTGTGGGCAGGACATTTCAGACTTTGCATTTGAAAGAGAACCTATTATGTTTTGTGACACGTAATATTAAATATTTAATTCATTTAAATAATTCCCACCCAAGGCATATGCAAAATAAAGGAGCGGGGCCTGGTTGAGTTAGTAGTGTGTTGAAACTTGACCTTTCCCAAACAGTTTGAAACGGTTGACCAATCACAACACACTGATCCAGCCAACCAATCAGAGCATTAGCATTATAGGACCGTATGTTCAATCTGTTCATGTACTGCTTGATTTCAACACTAGGCTGTGCTATAATCAAACAAATCAGTCAGATCAGGTTTACACTTCATGATGTTGTTTGCTCCATGTGGAACTAGTTATGGGATCTTTACCCCCAATCCAGACAAATATAATGGCTTGACTGTTGACTGTTGTTTGCTAACTTTTCCAAAATGCCATGACACACATTGTGAAAAACAAATCAATTGAATCACGTGAAAGCTCGTGTTGCTCAGCTGACGTCAAACACTGATAGATTTAGTTGCCTCTAAAATCAGTTCACAGATGAGCAAATGTTTTGATGAAGTGGCCAAACAGTCTTATCTGACTGATTGTAAGACAGCAACATGAATATCGCCGGTCAAACGTGGGTCAAAAAGCCCAGAATGCTTTGAGAATGAAGCACTGGAAACTTTTTGGGTTGTGTCCTCATACTGATTCTTGAAAATGGGACAGAAGTGCAAAATTAAAGATTTATGTATAGGACTGTTCTGGATTAACATGTTTTCATTTGCATTTTGTTGGAACCTGCTTCAATTTAAATAAAAATTTTTTGAGTCAGTCAACATCCATACTAACATTCATTGGGCATTTGCTAGAACTAATAAATGAATGAATAAATGGGAATAAATTAAGACTATAGGACAGTTTTCGGCTCCATTTCTTGTAACGAAAATAGGATTTTCTGAGTGGTGACAATATTTACTAAATATATTGTATTACATGCAGGAGACATGGTGTTATAGATACTAAGGGGATACTATTATTTTATAATATATATATATATATATATAAAATAATATATGTGAAACTTGAACATTAAAAAATTAGAATATCATGCAAAAATTATCATTTTGATTATGGCTTACAGTTTATGAAAATCTCAGAAAATTAGAATATTACACGAAATCAATAAAAAAAAAAGGATTTTAAATACAGAAATGTCGGCTCTCTGAAAAGTATAATCCTGCATATGTATATAGTTATATATACTAAATATATTAGTTTCACCGTTTAATTTGAATTCCTGAAATAATTTGAAATAACATTACCCATAATAGTTAATACAAAACATTTGTATTTTATTAATATATTATAATGATAGTATATTATTGTATTATTATTTTGTATTAATTGTATTAATATATATATATATAAGAAATATTTGCATGTATGTATTTATATCTAATTTATATTAAATATAATATAAATATTTTAAATAGAAATATAATGCATTTTCTTAAATATATACAATATATATATATATATATATATATATATATATATATGTATATATGTATATATTTAAGAAATATTTGCATGTATATATTTATACCTAATTTATATTATATATATATAATATAAATATTTTAAATAGAAATATAATAATTTTTTCTTAAGTATATACATGCATGTGTGTGTGTGTGTGTGTGTATTTAAATGTACTTCTTTAAATACACAATTGCTTTCTTCTTTTAAAAGAAAAAAACTGGGTTTTTTTCCCCCCATTTTTCAAGAATCAATGTGCTGGGTGGAAAAGCACCTTTTGTTGCATCACATGGACTGTAAATAAAGCTTCTTGTATAGTAGCAGGATGTCACGTGTCCACGACACAATGCATGAATGAAAACAAGCAAACAAGCCTGAAACCGGTCAGACCTTTTCAAGACGCAATATGAAAGGATTTTAAATATACACATTACTATGGACGCTTTGCCTTGAGGACATTAAACGTGAATTCAGTGTTTGTCAGATTTTTCCAGAAACATTTAACCAGTTACGCTGAAGTCAGCAGATGCCTTCGCTGTCCTTGAGCTCGCTTCTGATGAAAACAAGCTGTGACTGACACTTTTGGCTGGTTTCATTCCCATGATTCCCTTGTACCATCGTCTCTGTGTTAGATAAGAGTGAGTTTTTGGCTGAACGGCGTCTGACTGAATTGCACAGAAGTTCTTCCAATCAAAGACATGTGCAAAATATGAAATCAAATTCTTAATGTATTTACAGCATGTTCATATGAGTTTGGTTATTTGGAAAAGTGCTTTAAATGTAATGCACGTATGTTAGTGATTTGAACAAACCCTAAAAGGGATAGTTCACCCAAAAATGAGATCTATCATTAATTCCTCACCCTCATGTCATTCCAAACCCGTAAGACCTTTGTTCATCTTCGGAACACAAATGCTTGTTTTTGCACACAAAGAGTATTCTCGTCGCTTCATAACACTAAGGTTGAACCACTGGAGTCTCAAAGACTATTTTAATGGTGTTTTTAATACCTTTCTGGACCTTGAAAGTGTTCATTAAATTGCAGTCTCTATGGAGAGGTCAGAGAGCTCTCGGATTTCATTAAAAATATCTTAATTTGTATTCAGGGGCCAGTTGTTCAAAACATTGAATCTGGATCAAAATGATCTGGATATGGAAATCCCATGTTTTGCTATCCAGGATCAGGTAATCCATCTTACTTTTGTGCCGTTTTTTCAAAGCAAAGTTGGATTGGATCACCCTGATCCAGATACACACCTTTTCTGATTACCAAATCTGGATTACTAGTGCTCTACGGAGCCCCTAAAGGGACATGGTGATGGAAAAAATATGAGTTGGGGGAAGAAAAAACACTTAAAATGCTTTTACGTTCTCTCAGAAAAGTTTTGCGTAGCATTCACCCGAGAAACCTTTTGACTGGTTCATCTCTTATAATTGATAAGAAGTAAAAAATCTTATAAGTAAAAAAAAACTTTAAATGTAATATCATATTTTTGTTTGATATTTACAGCTGTTTGGGGATTATGTTATGGCGGCTAAATCTTTTTTTACTTTGACTGTAGGCTACCGAAAGGCCTATGTCTACTTCTAATTTATTACTTTAACAATTAGCTTAGCTAATCAAGAGCAAAATAAAATAATATATGTTTGTGTATTATATGATACAAATGTAGTATTTTTTTTTTACCAGTTTTAAAGTTTTACTACATTTTCTTCCTGGAATCCACCTTGAAATCCTACCCCCTGTTGGGATCAGGATGATTCTGTTTTTTTGGATCAAAGTTATCCAAATCCTACAGACAAGTTTTGAACAACACAAACTGAAGGTTTGATCCAGATTAAAACTAGGAATGGATTCTGTGATCTAATCTGATTTCGGATCCCTTCTTTCCCTTTAGAACAACCCATTTTCAAGATTTGATCCAATCCCATAACCAAAATCCGATCAGTTTACATTTGAACAACTGGCCCCTGAAGAAGAACGAAGGTCTTACGGGTTTGGAACGACATGAGGGTGAGGAATTGATGACAGAATTTTCATTTTTGGGTGAACTAACCCTTTAAGTTGTTTCAAACCTGAATGGATTTCTTTTGTTGAACACACAAGATGATATTTTGAAGAATGTTGGTAACCAGACAGTTGACGGTAGCCATTGACTTACATAGTTTTTTTTTTCTACTATAAAAGTCAATGTCTACCATCAACTGTTGGAACAGCATTCTTCAAAATATAATCTCTTGTGTTCAGCAGATGAAAGAAAACTATACAGGTTTGAAACAACTTACAGGGATAGTTCACCCAAAAATGAAAATTAGCCCATGATTTACTCACCCTCAAGCCTTCCTAGGTGTATATGACTTTTATCTTTCAGACGAATAAAATCAAGAGTTATATTAAAAAAGTCCTGGCTCTTCCAAGCTTTATAATGGCAGTGAATTGTTGCTCTGTTTTTGAAGTCCATAAAAGTGCATCTATCCATCATATAACTGCTCCACACGACTCCGGTGGGTTAATAAAGGCCTTCTGAAGCGAAGCGTTTGTGTAAGAAAAATATCCTTATTTAAAACTTTATAAAGTAAAATATCTAGCTTCTGCCTGGTGTGCAATGTCGTCAGACATAAGCATTTTGAACTGCGAGAGGCGCTACACTTTTTCCGTAAATTGAATACGAAAGGCAATTGACCAGAAGCTAATTTACTTTATAAAGTGTGGAGCAGTTATATGATGGATAGATGCACTTTTATGGATTTCAAAAACTGAGCAACAATTCACTGCCATTATAAAGCTTGGAAGAGCCAGGACTTTTTTAATATAACTCCAATTGTGTTTGTCTGAAAGAAGAATGTCATATACACCTAGGAAGGCTTGAGGGTGAGTAAATCATGGGCTAATTTTCATTTTTGGATGAACTATCCCTTTAACACGAAGTGTAAGCATGAGTAATATTGATACTTGGCCAAGCAAACTGATAACATGGATGTTAAATATAGTGTTACCAACTGATAAGATTAAAGTATTAAAGACATCTGCACTGTGAACTTTGAGCAGTTTCAAAACTTTTCAAATATTTCTGTTTTGAGCGCATACAGCAAGAGCAGAAAGATGCTGAACAACTTTATTATTTTGAACATAGTAGGTATAAACAAATATAAAACATACCAAGAAAATAAAAAAATTATATGTGCAACATTCATATGCTATACACTCAAAACTTTTTATAAAGTCACTGATGCCAATCATTATAAAATAATAACTGGACGAGATAATTGGTTCAAATAATGTTTTGGAGCTCTATAAGTGGTTAAGAATGATTCATTTTCAGGAAAAGAAAAAGAAAGTTCAGTAGCTTCAATTTAATCAGTTAGACATTTTTTTCTCCTAATGTGAAAGTCAGTCTCTTTTAGGTTTGACACTGATATTCATAATGTTCTCTTATGTATTACACATCCAACCAATTTTGAAAACAACGATGTATTATTCATAATCTGTGATGTACGCTACAGTTCAAATAAAGTTTGGGGTCAGTAAGATTTCGACAATGCATTAAATACATATTTATAATGTTACAAAAGGTTTATACTTCAAATAAATGCGGTTCTTTTGAACTTTACATTCATCAAAAAATCCTATATGTAAAAAAAAAAAAAAATCACAATTTCCACAAAAATATGAAGCAGCACAAATGTTTTCAACATTGATAGTAATACAGCAAATCGGTATATTAGAATGATTTCTGAAGGATCATGTGACACCGAAGGCTGGAGTAATAATGCTGAAAATACAGCTTTGATCACAGGAATAAATTGCATTTTAAAATATACTCGCATCGAAAACAGTTATACTAATTTGTAATAATATTTCAGAATATTACTGTTTTTTTTTAATACATCAAATAAATGCCGCCTTGGTGAGCATGACTTCTTTTAAAAAAATTAAAACAATCTTACTGACCCCACAGTTTTGGACAGTACTGGAAATGCACAAACTTACACCAATCCTGCAGAAATACTCAACATTGCTCTGGGACATTCAACTAAACATTAGTTGCATTTTACAAATAGGCAAAAGTGTAAACACGAGCCACAGTTTTCTTCACATTCACTGTTTAAGTCACTATGTGAGCTCAGTCCTCATTTATTTTAAGGCTGTCTGGTTTTCGGTGACTGAACCAGAGTCACAGAGAGTCTCTGTTCCACATAGAAGAAAAAAAAGAGGGACACATCATTCATATTCACTAAATATAGTGTCCATAAAAAATTGCAGCATTAGAAGCTCACAGTAGACAGCAGGTTCTGTTGCGCAGGATTTATACGATTGATTGACTGTCAACAACTTTAAAATAAAAAGAATGCCTTTTTCCATGTAAAAAAAAAAACAGGTGAGAGGGGGATGATTGTTTTTCCTCCATAAATAACATAGAAAAGTTTTTTTCTCATATTAATAACACGCCAGAAGCCTTGAGAGGGTATATTTCCGGTTGATTTCAGACGTTTTTGGGTTAATACTAATTAATAATACAATTTGCACTTCAGGAGAGGAGGAATATGTGACATTGTCCGCTTGCGGTAATTAATTCAGCAAATGCTAACGCAGTGGAAACAAGCACATAAACCGGAACGATCCTGATGTGGTGGAAACCATATATTTATACATATCTATGGTGGAAACATTCAGCATGATGACAAATGCACAACATGGCGCTATTTTTCCATTTGAATCTACTGGCGTCAGTGTGTTTTGTTCTTTAAAGAAGCTGCTGTCCGTAACTATTTTTGGTTAAACATAATCATCAATTTGAGCAAGTACATAACTAGCCAGTTCAAAACTATCTCCCTACCTTAGCCCCATTCACAAATGGGCTTGTAATGTGTTATGAGTGGTATGGTGGATTTTGGCGGGAAATTCGAGCATGTCTTTGCTTCATTACGTCTCGTCTGTATACATAAAGAAGGAGTCCCAGGTAGGCTATAGCGCATGTGAGGATGCTGCAGGTGGTGGATCATTTATAGCCTTTTCTCAGCAGCTGGAATAATTAAACCTATCATTTTGATGGCGGATTATGATCCAGAAAGGTCCAAACGAGAGATTCACCCGTAGTCAAAAGCAAGAGATTAGACTGTATGGAAACTGAAATCTACAAGTAACGCTAATACACACTAAATACAGTGACGCAATGCTGATGTGGTTAACATTAAAAATCTGAGAACAAAGTATAACAATAATTTGTACGGTTTGCTGTGATAGGAGCGAAGTGGTCATTAGATTTAAATCACCATTGGATTTTTTTTTTTTCCTCAGTTGGTCAGAACAAAAGTGGCAGACATGCTACTTGTTCAGATGACATTTTCCAGTGAAAGGTCTTGTTTTGGTTGTACTTTCAAGACGTAGAATCTGTGGGAAAATCTAATTTTACACTTGGTTAGGACGCGGTGATGATGTTTAGAGATGGATGGCTGTTTAACGTATTAAATTGGCTAGTTAATAGGTTGGTTAGTAGTAAGATTAAATGTCCAAAAAAAATACAGATATACATGTGCCTCGGTTAGCTAGTGGTACTAATGAAACGGCATCGGTATGAGAGCTAGAGAGATCGACGCGAGATTGCAGAGTTATGGTTAAAGACTTTAGTACATAAAACATAAAATACTACCTTATTTAAAAAAAGGATTTCTTGCAGATGCGTGTGGATATAATACCAAATTGTTGTGAAGGTTATAAAAGGCTATAAAGTCCCTAAACCTACCGCCACAGGAATATAACATGATATATAAAAATAGGCAGTATAATCCAGTTGTGTTATATAAAAGACCTTTTTTGTTCCATGTTCATACTTCCTGGATTTCTTACCCTGCGAACCATGAACTCTTGTCTTCTGACGATTTAGAAAAGTTCACTTTCTTTCCCATGCCGAAAGAATCGCTTCCAACAGCAGAAGCACAGCTAGTCAGTAAATGTCAACCGGTGGTTTTGAGGTTGTCATGGAAACGACCAGTTCCCCTTGAAAAAGTTCATCTTTGTGCTGATACAATAAAGTCCCTCAGGGTTCATTAGATCTGTGCACTTGGCGTATATGAGCGTGCATAAAACAAAATGCGGTATAAACTGTCTGTACAGAAGTATAAAATCTAATATTCAGTGTTAGTTCATGCATTCACTTGCTCTCTCTCTCTGAAATGTGACTGTTATCTTGTGGAAGAGAGCGCGGTCAGTGCCAGTGTACAGTCAGTGTGTGTGCAGCAGCGTGTGTGTGGCTGTCTGAACGAGACGTGGTGCAGCAGCCAGTGGTTCTGTGTGACTGCCCTCAAAAGGTCAGACTCATGCAGGCCTGCTGTAGGCGTAAAGGTTGTTTCTGTCCGTGTCTGCGATCTGAAGGCTGGGTTTGCGTTCGCTGTCTTCGTTTTCAGCATTTTCAACATCCTGGCAGCGAGGGGGGCGCTCTTTGAAGAAGTCAGAGATGTGTCGCACCTGTGATGGAGACGAGAGACTTAACTTGCAGAATAGTAAACCACCACACAAGTTCATATTCCACTATATCACACACGCAGATCAGACTGAACATTATGACCGGTGAAGTGAATAACACTGATTATCTCTTCATCACGGCACCTGTTAGTGGGTGGGATATATTAGGCAGCAAGTGAACATTTTGTCCTCAAAGTTAATAGAAGCAGGAAAAATGGGCAAGTGCAAGGATTTAAGCGAGTTTAACAAGGGCCAAATTGTGATGACTGACGACTGGGTCAGAGAATCTCCAAAACTGCAGCTCTTGTGGGGTGTTCCCGATCTGCAGTGGTCAGTCTCTATCAAAAGCGCTCCAAGGAAGCAACAGTGGTGAACCTGCGACAGGCTCATGTGTTGACTTGGCCTCCAAATTCCCCAGATCTCAATCCAATTAAGCATCTGTGGGATGTGCTGAACAAACAAGTCCGATCCATGGAGGTCCCTCCTCGCAACTTACAGGACTTAAAGGATCTGCTGCTAACATCTTGGTGCCACATACCACAGCACACCTTCAGAGGTCAAGTGGAGTCCATGCCTCGACAGGTCAGGGCTGTTTTGACAGCAAAAGGGGGATCAACACAATATTTGGAAGGTGGTCATAATGTTATGGCTGATTGGTTTACATGCATGCATAGATAGATATACAGTACCACTCAAAAGTTTGGAAACGTTACTATTTATTCTGTTTTTGAAAGAAGTCTCTTCTGCTCACCAAGGCTGCATTTAACATTTAAGGCTGCAAAATATTATAATTTTAAAAAAGTATCACAGGTAATAAAAATATTAAGCAGCACAACTATTTCCAACATTAATAAAAAAACATCATATTCAAATGACTTCAATAAATTGTAATTTTACAAATTAACTTTTTTTTTTATCAAATAATTGCAGGCTTGATGAGCAATATATATGTTTATAATTATAATAGATTCATTATATTTAGTTATTTTATAATTGACATTACGGAGCACAGCAGTCAGAAGTAGTCATTGTTTTCTGTTTTTATAACTATTAAATCAAATTTCTGCCCCCAAATTCTAGTGAAGTGTATTTAAATAACTTATTTATATACTTCACATAAATCAAAGTTACTGAAGATTGAGGGAGAATATTTAAATGGGTTTAATTTGATATTGTTTCTTTTCGTTTGAATTTGATATTTTTTATTTTAGGGGAGTAATAAAGCTGGTTTCATGAGATTTGCCCACTCACCGTGAGGACTGCGATCAGCGCCCCTTGCAGAAGACCCACGACCACGTCGCTCCAGTGGTGTTTGTAGTCAGACACACGTGTGTATCCCACATAAATGGCAAAAGCCACCAGGAAGAACTGAATTGTGGGCCGGAGGAGGCGGGCCCACTTGGATGCCATACGTGCCTGAACATACAACTACACAGGATGAGAAAAAACAACAACGGATTACACAATATTTTAAAAGAGGGTATGGGAAGAAAAACGGAAAATCAATCTTGTGCATTTAGTAGCAGGAAACAAAATGCACGCCATTGCAATTGTTTATGGGAAAGCACCTGGTCTGACTTTGACATGGCAGCATCTTAACTACAGACACGTCAGAACATGAGCGTGGCATCCAGAAAACCTTAAGTGTTTATTAATTCACCCTCATGTCACTCCAAACTCGTTTGACTTACTCTCTTTGGTGGAGCACAAAATGAGATTTTGAAGAACATTCATGCTGAGAAGAAAAAGTCATGCAGGTGTGAGGATGAGTAAATGATGACTGAACTTAAAGGGGTTCTATTATGCTTTGTTACATGCCTTTCTTTAGTGTGTGGACGATTTTCACGCGCGTTTAACGCCTCGTGACTAAACAAAGGGCGCCAATGTGAGTGTGCACACAGATGCACAAAACGGCAGGCGTTAAAGTGTCATTTAAAAAAAAAAACGCCTTGGGTTCGTTTTTTTGAGGATGTGGCGCGTTAAAAACTGACCGACCAATGAGATCTGCGCTTTTGTTCATGTGCCTGGAGCTGCTGAAGTTACAGTAAAACACGACTTGGTGGCGCTCAAGCACAAAACGGTCTTGCCGAGCACATGACAAAGAGAAAGTAGCTGCTAATGCTGCTTGCCAGTTAGCAAAAAGTGTGTGAATGGTTTTGGCAGAAATCTCTCTTCTTCTTCTGTGTGACAAGCGAGTGTCAGAAGTGTAAAGTGCCTCAGCACCACCTTGTGTATCGGGAGCGCATCTACTGAATTTGCACGTTCACTCGGCACATCGCCAGTGAAAATCGATTGGGTGTGAACACAAAGATGCGCCAAAAAAAGTCTCGAAAAATGCTGGCGGTAAGCGCGTGTGATAATCGTCCCGGTGTACACAGGCTTTAAAGGGATGGTTCACCCAAAAATGAAAATTAGCCCATAATTTACTCACCCCCCAAGTCATCCTAGGTGTATATGATATTCTTCTTTCAGACGAATGAAATCTGAGTTATATTACAAAAGTCCTGGCTAATCCAAGAATTAGAATTGTATTCATAGTTGCTCTGTTTTTGAAGTCCATAAAAAGTGCATCTGTCCGTCAAATAACTGCTCCACGCGGCTCTGGGGGGTTAATAAAGGCCTTCTGAAGCGAATCGACGCGTTTGTGTAAGAAAAATATTCATATAAATTTAAAACTGTATCAAGTAAACTTTCGACCGACCGCCTTCCATGGAAAAGTGTTGAAAGTTTAAAGTGAAACTCAAGATGCATATGTGACGTCATGACGAGCGGACCTGGTCGCTTTAGTCTTTCGATCGGCAGAGGCACTTTCAACACTTTTTCCATAAATTGAACAGGGAAGGCGGTCGGTCGAAAGTTTACTTGATCAAGTTTTAAATATGGATATTTTTCTTAAAGATCGATCGATTCGCTTCAGAAGGCCTTTATTAACACCCCAGAGCCGCGTGGAGCAGTTATTTGACAGACAGATGCACTTTTTATGGACTTCAAAAACAGAGCAACTATGAATCAAATTCTAATGCTTGGATTAGCCTGGACTTTTGTAATATAACTCCGTATTTATTCGTCTGAAAGAAGAAAGTCATATACACCTAGGATGACTTGAGGGTGAGTAAATGATGGGCTAATTTCATTTTTGGGTGAACTATCCCTTTAAAGATGGCGCGGTATGTCTGGACAGAAGACACATTGTGCATTGCACAACTCCAAAAAGGTTGAGCTGTTCATCCGAAAATTCCGAATCCACAATTCCTCTGTGAAATTGCATACTATAACCTCACAGAAACACCCAAATATAATGGGCTTCCCTTGCCATTCATGCTTGAATAAGACATCTACCTCACCTTCGATTCAGAATAAAGGCTAGTGTGGTGACTGCGATTATAGTAAACCTACTAACATCCGTCGCCATGATTTTTGTATTGACTTATCGCAAGAGGGACATTTTTTTTAGACCCATAACATTGGTTAATGGAAACGCTGTCATTTCGCAACAGTTTTTTTATTGACATTTAGAAAATATTGCAAAAGTTGTGCAAATCTGTAATGGAAATAGTGATGAAATGATTACCGGTTTCACGATAAACCACGATAAAATTTAGTGACGGTTAGTAATATTGTATAAAATTTAATTATCATTAAAACCGCGTGTGATTATCACGATTTTAAAACTCGCTGTAAATCTTGTCCAGTCAGCGTCAGTCTGTTGCGCGCACCGCTGTTTTTTGAATGAGAAGAAATGGCAGAAGGCAGTGACAGCGCTGGGAGATTTTTCAGATATCTAAAAGGACCAAATCTGAGGCGGTCGTCATATTTTGGCTTTTACAAAAGTCCTGAGGGAAACTTAATCGAAGATGGTCACCCTGTCTGCAAAACATGCCAGAAGAAAGTCGCTGTAATAGGGGGAACACTTCAAAACTACGAACGCAAGGCAAGTGGACTTTGACCTGAATACCAAAACTACTTCTGGGAAATAATAACGTGAAGCGAACGAACACGATCAGACAAGACTAGGGAGACATTTAAGGGAGGATAATCAGGGTTTGCCATTAACAACCGCCGTTTGCGGGTGTAAGTTAACGTTATTTCGGCTGCACACTAGCCACTCTGACTGTTGAACTTATTATAGTCATCTCAAAAGCCATCTGTTATAATCGCGTTGCGCATTATAACCACTCACACCTGTTTATATTGAGTTTATGAATGCAATGTCTCATAATCAGAGGCGTTCAGATTAGCCGGAGTTTTGTTCAGAGCGCGCACCGCTCACACGCTGAAATCTACACTAAAAGCAGAGTGTGTGTGATGTACGCAAGAGATTCACTCATCATACAGTGGTTGACTGTTTTTGTTCTATTTCAGCAGCGAAAATAGTTTCAAACAAACACAGCAGAACCACAGCGCATCTGATATGACTGGCATACAGTTGGTGAATTTAGGGACCGTCTCCAAAGTACAACATTGGTAACTTTATACACGTTTGAAACTTCAATAGCATTTGAAGAGAATGAAAGTCATAAAACTGGCTGTAAAGTGATCATCTAGGTGTCAGGTATGATGCAGACATTTTGATATTTAATAAAATAAACTGTCAAATCATATGGAAATATGGATATGCATTATTTCTCTAGGATGTTTGGGCTCTTACACAAAACATGCTAGATTTAAATGCATCATTGCTGAACACTGAGAATATTGCTTGAGAATATATTTACAGAGATAATAGAGATTATATTTACGAGAAATTATTATTATTTATGCGTTGCTATTGACGACGGCCATTATAAAGGAAGAAAATCCCACAGAATCTTGCTTAATAAAGTGCATAGAGCTGCTTTAGTTTGTTTGTTGATTTTCAAATATAAAACTTGAACAAAACCCTGATAATATTGATAACCGTGATAATTTGGGTCACTATAATCGTGATGTTAAATTTCCATACCGTTTCATCCCTAAATGGAAACCAGGCTACTGTAATACTTGTGAGTTCTGACATCGTTGTCCTTCACTGACTATCTTTCTCAACAGTCTTGAAAACGTTGGGTGTGTAAAATCTTTGAAGTGACTCCCATGAGTGCAGAATTGTTATGAATGTTGCTCTAGGGCAGGGGTAGGGAACGTTGATCCTGTAGAGCCAAAGCCCTGGAGAGTTTAGCTTTAACCCTGAATAAAACACTCACCTGCCTGTAACTTTAGTAATCCTGGAGACATTGATTAGCTTGTCCAGGTGTGTTTGATTAGGGTTGGAGCTAAACTGTGCAGGGCAGTGGCTCTCCAGAATCAACGTTCCCTACCCCTGCTCGAGTGACGTAAAAGTCGCATGAATTCTGATCTGTTCTCAGAGGTTGCATTGCAAAAAATCAGCAAAAAGTACCACATATGGAAGTGGAATATCAGAATTGAAAAGATCAGATTCCATGTGGTTTGTACGGTCACAAGTGAGCAAAAAAAATCAGATTTGGACCCCATTTACCTGCAGTCTAAATGCACTGGACCAGCCGACCAATCAGAACACATTACGCTTTGGGAAGTAATAACGAAACTAAACGATTGGGAAGAGAGGTGCTGCTTTTTGAACAATCAAACATGAAAACCTATTCTAGTACACAAAATCTAAACTTTGTAAAAAGGCAGAATAGGTCCTCTTTAAACGTTTGGTTGAACTGTCCCTTTAAGCATTGCATACTAATCTTGATTTAAAGCTTGAGAAGTTTGGGTTCATAGTTTATTGTCCATCATGTTTCCTGTTGCTCGGAGATGGTCTCCTTTATCTGTCTACACAAGTCTTCTGTGTCAGCATGATTGTAGAAGAGGAAGACAACTGTGACAACTCACCGCCAGAAACAACATGCAGTACATCCCGAAGGAGGAGTGACCGGAGTAGAACGACAGCCTGGTGCAACAGAACCGAGGGAGGAAGGGCGGATCAGACCGATACAGAACAACAGAGGGAGAGAGGAACAAGAATCACTTTCACAGTTCACGCATCATTCACAACGAAGCCTTTCTGGGTCAGTATTCACTTTAGGGAAACTTTTTGTCAAACTATGTTTCAAGATGTCAACGGTGTTTAAACATGCATCACATGTCCATAATGACCTTGACTTTCAAGTGCATTTTGGTATGCGTGATTCCAATGACCTTTTTTGACCTTACTTTTTGGAGAAAGCGCTTTATTACTCTTTGACTTGTAAACAAAAAAAGAAATGGACTTCTTAATTAAAATGCGCCAATACTGCTCGGTTTGGTTAAAATACTCGAAGCTAACAGTAAATCTCAGATCATTTAAATCTAGTGATACATGATGTTATAAATCTTTAGAAGGATTACAAACAGGGCTTGACATCAACACCCGCCAACCCCTCAAATGTGTGTGGATTTCAGCAGTGGTTCAGCAGTTAACAAATTCACTCCTACTAGCCACTTTTGGCGCTTTTCCACTGCATGGCACAGTTTGCTACGGCTCACTTTTTGGCACTTTTCCATTGCATTGTGTGGTTTGGTACGGTTCGCTTAATTAGTATCACCTCGGTTGAGGTTCCAAGCGCGCCGTACCGATACTAAAAAGTGACGTGTAAACACTGCAGATTGTTCAGAGAGAATCGTCACTACCATTATATGCTTTTGTGACAGTGATATAGCGATTGAGACCCTAAATACATTGCTCATAGATGCAAACTCCTCACCTTTAGTGAAGTGACATTACAAGGTAATAAAAATAAATAAATGAAAATAAATGCGTCAAATAAAAACGGGCAAGGCTGAGACATGCAGCAAAACAAAGGAAGTGGGCCCTTGAAATTCTGCTGGCTAAACGTCAGAAGAAATGGGGTTTAACTTACGAGTTGGTGTACAAAGTATCCCAATTTGATGGATTTGTAGCCAGTGGGATCTTCAGTTTTGAGTGTTACATTTTATCTGGTTGTTGTCGTCTTGTTTTTGTTTTTGTATTCAGCTCCCACATCTATTGAATCCTTTTTTTGTGTTTTATAAAGGGTTGTTTTTACCTCTTACCTTATAGAATTAGCTTTCAGGCAGATGCAAAGATACTTAGTGTTCTATAAAATGAGCATGAAAAGTAAACTTTTTTTTTTTTTTTTTTTTTTAAATGTCCTGACCTCGGAGAAGGTTTTCTCTATCCATGCAATGTTCTCACCTTTTTTACCCCTCACCCGTTTGCATCCCTGATTGATAAATACAATGTGCGCCGCTAGGCAAATCAAGTGATGTCGTCATCGGCGCTTTGTTGTACGAGTGCTTAAGACTCTTGTTTGTAGCAGTATTTTGTTATACTGCCATCAGCCTCCTTTGAAACAAACTTCTTCGTTTTGTAGTTAAAGGAACACGCCGACTTTTTGGGACTTTATCTTATTCACTCTATCCCAGGAGTTAGATAAGTCCATACATACCATTCTCATGATATTACACAGTGCCTGAAAATAGGCTAACTTCCGTCAACATAACCAACGTGACAATCTGCTTGCACAGAGAGTGTGCTGGGGACTATTTCAGGCGCTGCGTAATATCATTGCGCCGCTGCACTCATGGTACGGCTCAAAGTTCCTTGATTATAACGCAGGAATGAGAGTATAGTTCCTAGCCATATCAGTCTAGAAAATCGCAACTTTTCATTTTTCCGTCGGTCTTATTACACAATGTAACTATACACATCTCACAACATGTAAATAGGAAAATGTTGGTGTTATTTTGTCACTTATTGAGCAGTAGGCTAGCTGGAGCCGTTTACCTCCAGTCTTTGTGCTAAGCTAGGCTAGCAGTGGGTGTGTCAGACAGAGTTATGGCACGCACAGAGATGAGAACGGTATGTATGGACTTATCTAACTCTGGGGGATATGGTGAATAAGCTAAAGTCCCAAAAAGTCGGCGTATTCCTTTAAAAACATCCACATGCTGAGAAGTAGAGGTGGCACAATTACAACGATCATTCTATAATCCCACCCACTTTAAAGTGGTATTAACTGCAGTGGAAAACCAAAGCGACCCGAACTGTGTTGTGTCGAACACCGATCGCTTTTTAAAAAGGCATCTGAAATAATAAACTAAATGCAATGTACTGTTGTCAAAGATATAGATTTTTTGATACATATCGATAGTGAAATATCTGAAACGATTCCAACAGGCTACTCATTTTCCACAGAATAGATACAGGATTCCAGCTGTTCTTTCTCTCATCTCTCCGACAGCGAGTGATACAAACCCGCCTCCTCTCACTCACTCGCTTCATTTGCTCTGGATGAATATTGTTCCTGTTACAGTGCTTGGATTTCATTGTGGGATTGCGCGTATTGCGCATCATTTTACTCATTCCCGCAGATTTTGTGTGCATGCACATAAAGCTGCCTCTCAGGACTAAATTGAGTTCTTTAGTCGCTGCTTATTGTGCTTAAACAGTCAAATACACACAAAATATCTTTGCGTGTATTCACGTAAATGCAGTCAGTTTTGTCTTAAGTGAACATGAACAGTTTAGAATGAAAACAAATGTCACAGTATAATGGATCTGTGCGTCAGTTCTTAAAGTCACAGCAGCCTAATATACCAAATTATCAGATAATATTATAAATATATATTTGGCAGTTTTTTCCCCCGTGGTATCTGTCAAAATTGTGGCCAGTGAAAATGGCTAGTAACTTTGGAAAACCATTAGCCACAGTGGCTGGTGAGCAAAAAAGTTAATGTCAAGCCCTGGTTACAAATAATAATAATAAAGTATTTAAAATAATATATTTCATTAAAAAAAAAAAGTTCCCCTAATTGACAAATTACCCAGATAGAACTGAAATATTTTCTTACAGAAAAAAAAAGCGCCTGACCACAGGTCATGCTTTCTAGTGCCTGTATATTAATCAAATCTATTAATATTTCAAGCCTATTGAGGCCACATGGCCTTTGAAAACACAAGTGAAACCTTTGGACTGCAAAGGTCACAGCATATGAAAACAAACGTACTGCACAAATAGGAAGGTGAAAAAAACAGGTGAACAACAAAAATAAAAGGAAATGAGGTTAGCGGTTTATGACCTCTGACCCCGGCCCTTCCCGTCCCCTGCTTCTGTACCTGGATTCTGTCACGTTGCGAGGGCTTCCTGTGCAGTTTATCGCCAGCATGTAGCCTTCACACACTTCTGGAGCGCAAACCGCTATGAAGTTGGGCCGCAAGCGTCCGATGGTGTACTTGGCCATATCAGTCAGAGACTGGCTCACACACGCGCCGAACAGAAACGTCCCCACCACTTTGTAGAGCGCCGCTGCATACTGGTTAAAGTCTGAATTAGAGTAAAGACGTTTGGTGTAGACCAGGTAGGCCTCTCCGGAAGTTATCTGCAAGTGAGGAAACAATAAAGATTTTTAGGTGTAGTCTTTTGAACCTTTAACCCAAAGTATGAGCAATAGCGATGCATGAATAAATATTGGTACATTGCAATAATTCTGCATGCCGTCTTTTTAAACTTCAATTGTTAATTGGTTTAATTTCGTATGCATCTGTTATGATTATTTTTAAATGTAACTATCAGATGTTACATAAACTTGCCTTAACCCTCTGGTGCTCTTCGGTCATTTCTGACCGGAAAATGTTCTGTTTTGAAATGTTAAAAATCACAGCTTCATCGGAAAAATATGAAACTTGGTGCCTTTTCTAGCATTAGGTATGTAAACACAAAAAAAATGAGGGCATGATTCGAGCTTGCTAAGTTGTTGTAAAAAATATACTCCCTCTTGTGCTCTTCGGTCAAAAATGACACCATAGGAAATGAAGGGGAAATCTGCAAAAACACACATTCACAGAAAAAAATCTATATTTCTAACAAGAAAAAAAAAATCTAAAACTTTATAATAAATAGTCTTTGAGATTTTTTAAATATATATTCAAATCCATCAACAAAAAAATAATTAAATGTGTTCAAAACAGAACTAGTCCTCAAGCCTCTCCATAGAGACCTCTAGTAATTACACCCATGGTTGCATGATTTCTTAAATAATTCCAAAAGAGGGTGCTAATCTGTCTTCAAAAAAAATATTTTGAAGGCCTAGTCTCTATTTTAACCTGAAATACTGCAATAAAAAAAAAAAAGTAAAACATTTTTTTAAAAATAATTTTCAATGGCAAAAATAGACCATAAATATAAAAAAATACCATCAAATAATCTCAAAATACAAAATTAAAAAGAAAAAATATTATTGAAGAAAAATAAATTGCATTGGTTTTACTGAGGTGGAGGAAGTTTAATTTTTAGGTGTCCGGTCACTTATGACCGGGAAGACAACCAATGCAACCCCTAAACGAAGAGCACCAGAGGGTTAAGATTCATTCTCAGTAATGAGAGTAAAAGCACGACTCTGTCTGATGTAGATGACTCATGTTTTGAATTGTATGAATCATGTTTTGAATTGTATGAATCATATTGTACTAATCACAATGTTCTCTCAGAACATGTGGCCACAATACAAAACCAACCTTTTCACAATCAAACATTACAGAAATGTCATAATTACTGCAACTGGTTGGTTCTCACAAGTACTTCAACAACAAATCCTTTCAGAAAGTCATGATGCTTCTTAAACAAATAGATCACAAATATCGAAATAAACAGAATTTAGATTTTACTAAGTTGTTTTTTAAAAGAAAATCTTCTCCTTCAGTGAGCCTTATAAAAACCTGAATCAGTGAGTTGAGATCATAAAACACAACCTCTTTGACGCTTGACAGCCGGTACCTATCCACTTTTTCCAACATAACATTCCATGTTTAAAATATTTGTGTGTGTCATGTGCAAGTAGGCTTAATCGGTCATTCAATTGTCAGAATAAAAAGCTGCTTGTCTGGGAAAAAATAGGATTTTTGTGTTATAAATATAATTTATTCTGAAGCAATATTCTCACCAGCGTTCTATCATAGCCTATTTAAATCTGCATATTTGTGATATTTACCCTGTCCCTGAGGGCATTTTTTTTACCATTTTTCCCTAATCTTATTAAAGGTATGCTTCATCTTTCATTTTAAATTCTTAAATTTGATCAATCAATTTAATTCGAATAATACGACACTATAGGGCTGTTGCAAATCAAATTACATTATTCAATGAAATGGTAATGTTTCAGTGAAAATGATTTAATGATGTTGTTTTAAATATATAGTGAATAAGAAATGTTGTAAAGAATGATACTTTTAAACACTAAACCGCCAGAAGGTGGCGGCAGGTGACCGTCTTAATGAGAGTCATTGAGTCGATTCGTTCAAACGGCTGATTCGTTCAGTAACGAAACACGGTTGAGTGTATCCTGTTTCCTGTTCATATAACAGGATTTTTTTTTTTGCAAAATTTTTTAAATATCCATTTGTTGAAATTCACAAATCCTTTTTTTCTGGTTCTCAGGAAGATGACGTGTTAAAATACTAGTAACGCTTTATGTAAAGGCATAGATTAAATCGACAAACATTTGTAGCAAAATATTTTTGAAATTCCAATTATTGGTAAAAGTGAATAGTAAATAAATAATCATACATTTCTCACTGTACACTGCTATGGTGGAGCCATTGCTTAGCCCAGGGGTTTTAAACTGGGTTTTTACCAGAAGGTTCTAAGGGGTCCCCAGAAAATGTCAGAGAATAAAAAGAAAAAGAAAAAATAGATAAAGTCGACCTAATATTCGAAATGTTTCTCTCGTTTCTTGCTGTATACATACTTTCCAGAATTGTATGTTTGCTTTACATATTTCTAGTGAGTTTTTCCCACTATAGTCCCCTTTTTCTCGCTTACTGGGGTTGTAAGGCAGTTTTCTTAACGCAGTACGTAAACTGCTTACAAACATTTATTGTGAAAGATGCTTATACAACATTTTTAATTGAAAATGTTCTTCTTCAGGTTTATACATCCAACATTAATAGCCAATTTAAGTTTGGAAACAATATTTTATATTTATAAAGTCACACTTAGCATTTTAAAGTGTCAGATAAATAGTTTCTCATACATAAAAAATATATAGATGGATTTTAGGAAGGGGGTCCCCCATTAAGGTTCATCATATTTGGGGGTCCTTAGCATCATAAATTTTGAAAACCCCTGGCTTAGCCTATCTGCACTTTACTAGAGCACCCTCAGTGATTTGATTCTGGACCCGGGCCTGCCTCCAGCGTCCCACAGGTGAATTGAGTTTGAGACCCCTGCACTAACGCCCGCCCCTTTATTTAGCATATGCCTCGGCCGGGAATTATTTAAATGAGGAATATTGTGATGCGTTTGTTCCAGGACGAAAACTCAAGACTACAATGGGAGGCGTTTCAGGGAGTTCAGAAACAGTGACACTAATATAGAGAAGAACTCCAGCTGGAGGGGCCTTTGCAGCCCTTTTTTATGCTCAAACTGCAACATTACAAAGTTGATAATGTAAAAAAAGCATAATAGGACCCCTTTAAAGGTTTGCTCGGCTGGCTGATTGGTGGAGACTCACGATAATGATGGAGCAGGAAATGGTAACGGCCGCCATCATTTTGTGAGAGATGGTGTCTGTTCTGTAGGGGTAACGAATGGACTCGTCGTCACAGTAAACGCCACGCTGGTACGGCCGGAAGATGATGGTCATTATGATGAATGGCATCGCCACTGAAACACAAACAACAGCGTATTATTGGCCTCAGATGACCGGCTCAGTAACACACATCAAACAAATCATCATACGCATGTCTCATGTTGAATTTTCCAAGGGAACAGCAACTAAAAAAATGCTTTTATAAGAGGAAACAGATGGCATTCAAGTTCATCAGTGCTTCTGCGAATCATGCAGGGGGAAAATGTGAAAATCAACACAGATAGTGTACTACAGACTTTTCCACATCAAGAGATGCTATTGACTTATCATAAAATGTCAAACACATGTTGTGGATTCAGTAATGCTGGATAATCGTCCGCTTGCCATCCGGATGCAGGAAGTCAGTGGGAATTATCGCCAGGGTCACGGCACCAGATGTCAGCTCAACGGATGCCCACAACAGTATCTTGTAACCAGGAAAAGCACTGATTTATGTTTCCAACATATGCAACCCCTCTATTTTTTTTATCAAAAGTCATGAGAACCAAGAGAGGGAATATTTATAACTCTGGCCGTGTTTCTCAAAGCCTGCAATATTTCCACACGGCTCTTTTCCCATCGGACAGCAAAGATGCCAATCAGATTTATCACGGACCGTCGAGGGAAAATAATCTTTGGATATTCAGGCGGAGTGAAATATATTTGCTTCATCATGAAGTTGATCAGCATACTTTGTATTCCCAAAGCAACGGTAACTTTCCCAGGATCAGGACCTTGGAGTCCAGTCATATTATATTACTTGAATCCACACACACACGCACACGAGACACAGAAGACCTGAAGCAGATGTACTTAACCAAATGACAGATTCAAAGCGCCCAAAAGGACTAAAGCTTCCAAAAGCCATTGGAAGTGGTCATTGCATTGGATACATCAAGCAAAAACATTTGACTAAAAATATTTTTGGGATTCATATTATAGGCGTGGCAAGTTTATTCATATAGCACAATTTTAAACACAATGATAATTCAAAGTGCTTAAAGGATTAGTTCACTTCAAAATGAAAATTCCCTGATATTTTACTCACCCCCATCTCATCAAAGATGTTCATGTCTTTCATTCGTCAGTCGAAAAGAAATTACGTTTTTTGAGGAAAACATTCCAGGATTTTTCATTACATAATGGACTTCCATGGCAACCAAAATGTTGAAGGTCCAAATCAATGCAGTTTCAAAGGAAGGGCTTCAGCGTCTCTACATGATCCCAGGCAAGGAATAGGATCTTATCTAGCCAAACCAGTCATTTTCAATAAAAAAAAAAAAATTCCATATACTTTTTTACCTAAATTGCTCATCTTGCGCTGCTCTGCGATGTGCCAAGGATTGCGTAATAACGTCGGAAAGGTCATGCTAGACGTAGGCAGATGTACCACCCCGTGTTTTTTGTTAAAGGTCCCATGGCATGGCATTTTTCTATTATTTTATAATGTTTCCTGAGGTGTACTTATATTGTTAGTATGACTTTTACATCATAAAATGTCATAATTTAGAAATAAAAGGCATTTTTTCAATACTGCTGTTTGCCCTGTGGCTGAATGCCCTGCTTCAAGAGGCGTGTCTACTGTGAGACTTCAGTAAAAACGCCCACTGTTGTGATTGGCTGACATCTTTGTATTTTAAATGAGCGGAGGGGGCGTGGTTTAACTTGGTCTATGAGGCACGAGCAGGCACGAGCTGCTGCCAGAGAGACGGATGGACCTGAGTTCACTTCACATCAGTTCTCAGCATGTCTGAACTGTTTTATTAACAGCATATACTTCAGGTTATTAGTCTATTTCTAGTCGGAGGGACTGTCACTCATGTCAGAAAGTTAGTAACTTTAGTAAATTATGGATCAGCGCTGACTGGAGACGCGAACCGTTTAGAACGATTCAGTCCGACTTGGTGAACTGATTCGGTTCACTAAAAAGAACCGGTTCAAAAGAAAGATCGTTCGCGAACCGGACATCACTAACGTACCAGAGACGGAGATCAGCGATTGCTAACAGTTATTTATAGTAACTAACGTTACTGAGTTGTGAGAGCGCTGTCAGTCAGCGCGAGTTTATTGTGTTTGTATCTGAGAGTTCTGAATAAACACGAGTCCCAGTCACACCGAGTCCGTCTTCATCATTATTTCCAACTTTGTAACACATGAAAAGTACCATTACAGCTGTCGAGATGAACGAGTTAAAAGTAAGTGTTGATAATAGCATTATTTTTAAAATAAAATAAAAGCGTCAGTGACGCGCGTTGAGTACACAGCGCAAACAAAGACACAACAGCAGTAATCGAATGTAATCCAGTTTATTGTGGGGCTAGGCTGGCTAGCCCGAATATGCTCACGCTTACCCCCCTTCTGCTTAATCTCACGCCGCGTTTGGTGCCTCCGCTGTGGGCCAGATGCAGTACTGGGGGTCGGGGATGTTGAAGGCCACCGGCCAGTGCAGCCCGAGCTTCGGCGTGTGTGAGGCCGATGTTGAGCAGAAACTCACGACTGTATGCACATTTTAGAACCGATAGACGCGACGAGGACGTACAAAAACACTGACTCACAAGATAGAAAACACGAAAACACCGTTCTGTCTGGAGAGAGAGAAGCCGCAGTGTGTGCACGAATAATAAATAATTAGCTACACATAAGAAATTACTGATCACAGATCAGAAGGAACTGAAGAAAGACTTCTGTTTTCATTTGTACATCCAAACACTGAGAAACTGCCAGCGTTCACTCGTTCACAAGTAATGATCTCTCGAGCGTTTGCATGGGCGTGCCAGATTCTCTGGGTGGAGGAAAGGGACGGAACCGTTTCTGCTTGGACGTCAAACCAGGAGACTTCAGGATTGGCTCGTCTGGCCTGTCATTTTCTCAAAGGCAGAGAGAGACAGCCAGAACTCGGGTTTACACCGATCAACATTTCTATCCACTTGGGGACAATATTCAGGCTAGGGGAACTCATATTAATGTTGAAAAACCTCATAAAATGAAAATTTCATGCCATGGGACCTTTAAGGGCGTTTGTATCAGTCTGCGCATGTTCACTTGGGGCGGTACTTCCGCCTACGTCTAGCGTGACCTTTTCGAGCGTGACCTTTTCTGGCGAGCCTCAATAGTAGCGCAAGATGAGCAATTTAGGTAAAAAAAAAAAAAGAGTATTAATTATAAAAAAAATTTTTTAATGATGGTTTCGCAAGATAAGACCCTATTCCTCAGCTGGGATCGTGCAGAGCCTCTGAAGCCCTTCCTTTGAAACTGCATTGATTTGGACCTTCAACATTTTGGTTGCCATTGAAGTCCATTTTATGATGAAAAATCCTGGAATGTAAAAACGTAATTTCTTATCGACTGAAGAACGAAAGACATGAACATCTTGGATGAGATGGGGGTGAGTAAAATATCAGGGAATTTTCATTTTGAAGTGAACTATTAACATTCCTTTAACATAAGACTTATAAAGAGAGGATGATAGAGAAAAAAACACTGAAAACACACAAAAAAAGATATTTGTAAAAATTGTTAGAAAAAAGTAAAATAATTTCAGAACATAAAATTAATAAGGACAAAAAAAGATCTTGATTTAAAAGAAAAAAATGCTCAAACAAAGTTTTAAATTCAAGTTTAAAACATAAAACAATACATATAGTTAGCCTACATATTGAAGACACATTTTTTGTTTGCAAATGTCACTTGCTTTTGATATTTTGTTATCTAATGCAATAAAACGACTGTTTAAAAGTGTCATGGTACTTTCCTGATCACTGTTTGTTTGTATCGGAGTATCCTACATTTTTGGCAAATGCACGTTTGCCGTTTAATAAATAATAATTATTTAAGATGCATAGTGTAGGTCAGATTTAAAACATACATTAAATAATCCAGACATCAGTAGAAGGTAAAGTAGAATTAATAAAGGATAAAATAGTGCCTATATATAGCGAAAGAGTTGATTTCTACACTGGGAAAAATGACTCTGTGGGGTTGTAATTATAACAAAAATAAATTCTATATTTTCAACAAATAAATCTATGTTTGGTACTATACTTAATATTTTGAGTAACTTATTTAATATAATGTTGTAAAAACATGTTTTTTTACAATTAAATAGTGCGTGTATTATCTTGAGTAATGTTTAGGCTTTTTAGATGTGTGCCTTTTCGAGATAAATTTTACTTAAAAAGTATTTTATAAGTCTAAACAAGTGGATTTGGCTGTTGCAAAAACACAAATGTTTATGACAGATGCCATTTTGATGGGTGACAGGACTGAATTTGCACTGCTGGCAACCCAACGACACTAAAAAAGGTAAGAATGACATTACATATGAACTGTTCAATGGTTTGATGCTTTAAATATAGCAAGGATAAAGCTAAATGTTTGTATTGATAAATACTTAAATTTGCCTTGAATTACACGGCTTGGCTAACGCTAACAGGCTAAAGCTAAATTGCTGAATAAAGTCGTTATTTTTGTTTGTTTTTGCGCACAAAAAGTATTCTCGTGGCTGAGTAACATTACGTTTGAAGCACTGGAGTCACATGGACTATTTTAATTATGTCTTTCATATATTTTAGGGCCTTGAAAGTGTTCATCACATTGTTGTCTATGGAGGGATCAGAGAGCTCCGGGATCTCATCAAAAATATCTTCATTTGTGTCTGAAGATGAACGAAGGTTTGGAACGACATGAGGGTGAATAATTATTGACAAAATTTACATTTTGGGGTGAACTAACCCTTTAAATTGGTGTTCATTTTTCTCAGTGATTATTTTTTTATTAGCTGATGTAATAATTATGATGTATTTGAAATGTATGTTTTTAACATTGTTCGAAACATTGTTTTAATTAGATGACTGAATTACTGTTCTCAGTGGGTTAAACAGAACAATGGTCATTGAAAAAACTGTTATACGAAAATTAAATACTGTTGCTACCTCTTGTAGTACATAACGGTTTTTTTTTTTTTACTTGAAGTCAGCTTTATGTAAAGGTAAAAAAATAAGCTACTGTGTTTTGCACTGTTGCATTGTCATTTTAAAGTGAATAAATGTTTTGTATTGAGATGCTGGTTTACTGTTTCATGGTACTTTAAATTTTTTTTAGAAAATAATAAAATTTATATTATTAAAAAAAGATAAAATGGACTGAATCCTTAATATGTTCGTCTGGGAACTGGGATTGAAGTATGTTGTATATATTGTAATGCAATAAAACAAGTGTTTAAAAGTGTCATTGTAGCTACTTTCCTTATCACTGTATGTTTGTATCAGTGTACATTTTTGGCAAATGCGCGTTTGCCGTTTAATAAATAATTATTTAAGATGCATTGTTAGTGCTGTAGATCATCCATACCTCATATTCTATTTCCAGAAAGAAATATCCCCATTTTAGTTCCAACAAGACATCCTGGGAAAGGTCTAACATATGTTGAGTAAGCATGCATTGTTTTCAGAGACAAAGAACACAAGCCCTCTCTTACACAAAAGGAAATGTCCATAAACCCAGGCGGGCTATAAAAGAAAAGAAAAAAAAAAACTGCCTTACAGTCATAACATTGACACAAAGGCACCAGCTACCACACACATTTTCACAATGAATCCGTCTGTAAAGCGGTCTTTTAACGTATGCGAGGGGATGACAATGAGCTTTGGGGGTCGTTTGTTGGGAACTCATTAAACTTTAATTAGAAACTTGCTGTGTCAATGAAGGCAGAGTTATAAGCTGTCAATTGCCAAAAAGCAGCTGCTTTGAAAGTTAATTTATGCATGAACCAAATTAATTCCACATTAAATTACATATAAATAAAAATCTGCTATTCTAAATTAAATTATACTTCCAGGCTGGCTTATATTTCATCATTATCTTAAACTGTTATACATAAATCAGTAACACTTTACAATAAAGTCCCATTAGTTAATGCATTAAAGGGTAAAACATTCTGTCATTCATTATTCACATTCATGTCGCTCCAAACCCGTAAGACTTTTGTTCATATTCGGCAACTACCACTTTGACGCTTCAAAAAGCTCAAAGAGATCGTAAAACTAATCCATATCAAATAAGCAGTTTAGTCTAAATTTTCTGAAGAGACTCGATCGCTTTATGATGAACAGATTAAATTTAAGACTTTATTCACATTCATCAACTCGAACATCAGTTGTGGTAAATGGAAGCTCAAGCAAGTTTGCTTAATGTGTGAGAACCAATGAGGTTCATTCTTGTGATACACAGCACGTTTGAGCTTCAGCAAGAACCAATGAGGTTCATTCTCGTGTTACGCATCACGTTTGAGCTTCAACAAGAACCAATGAGGTTCATTCTCGTGTTACGCATCACGTTTGAGCTTCTGCAAGAACCAATGAGGTTCATTGTCGTGTTACGCATCACGTTTGAGCTTCTGCAAGAACCAATGAGGTTCATTGTCGTGTTACGCATCACGTTTGAGCTTCTGCAAGAACCAATGAGGTTCATTGTCGTGTTACGCATCACGTATGAGCTTCAGCAAGAACCAATGAGGTTCATTGTCGTGTTACGCATCACGTTTGAGCTTCAGCAAGAACCAATGAGGTTCATTCTCCTGTTACGCATCACGTTTGAGCTTCTGCAAGAACCAATGAGGTTCATTCTCGTGTTACGCATCACGTTTGAGCTTCAGCGAGAACCAATGAGGTTAATTCTCGTGTTACGCATCACGTTTGAGCTTCAGCGAGAACCAATGAGGTTAATTCTCGTGTTACGCATCACGTTTGAGCTTCTGCAAGAACCAATGAGGTTCATTGTCGTGTTACACATCACGTTTGAGCTTCAGCGAGAACCAATGAGGTTAATTCTCGTGTTACGCATCACGCTTGAGCTTCTGCAAGAACCAATGAGGTTCATTGTCGTGTTACGCATCACGTTTGAGCTTCAGCGAGAACCAATGAGGTTAATTCTCGTGTTACGCATCACGTTTGAGCTTCAACAAGAACCAATGAGGTTCATTGTCGTGTTACGCATCACGTTTGAGCTTCTGCAAGAACCAATGAGGTTCATTCTCCTGTTACGCATCACGTTTGAGCTTCTGCAAGAACCAATGAGGTTCATTCTCGTGTTACGCAGCACGTTTGAGCTTCAGCAAGAACCAATGAGGTTCATTGTCGTGTTACGCATCACGTTTGAGCTTCTGCAAGAACCAATGAGGATCATTCTCGTGTTACGCATCACGTTTGAGCTTCTGCAAGAACCAATGAGGTTCATTGTCGTGTTACGCATCACGTTTGAGCTTCTGCAAGAACCAATGAGGTTCATTGTCGTGTTACGCATCACGTTTGAGCTTCTGCAAGAACCAATGAGGTTCATTGTCGTGTTACGCATCACGTTTGAGCTTCTGCAAGAACCAATGAGGTTCATTGTCGTGTTACGCATCACGTTTGAGCTTCAGCAAGAACCAATGAGGTTCATTGTCGTGTTACGCATCACGTTTGAGCTTCTGCAAGAACCAATGAGGTTCATTCTCCTGTTACGCATCACGTTTGAGCTTCTGCAAGAACCAATGAGGTTCATTCTCCTGTTACGCATCACGTTTGAGCTTCTGCAAGAACTAATGAGATTCATTCTCCTGTTACGCAGCACGTCTGAGGTTTCAAGCAAGTACAGTTGTTAATGTTCGCTGATCAAATTTTATATGTGAATAAAAGACTACATTTAATCTGTTCATCATATAAAGCGATTGCGTCTCTTCAGATAATTTGGACTGAACCACTCAATTCATGTGGATTAGTTTTACGATCTCTTCATTAACTTTTTGAAGTGGTAGTTGCATAGCTGTTAATGGAGGGAAAGAAAGCCCTCAGATTACATTAAAAAAAATCTTTATTTGTGTCCCAAAGATGAACTCAAGTCTTACGGGTTTGGAATGACAAGTAAATAATGACATAACTTTCATTTTTGGTTGAACTATCCCTTTAACTAATAATGAAAAATGCTGAAATTAAGATTAATAAATGCTTTAGAAGTATTTTTCACTTTTTCATTGTTAGTTCATACAACTAATGTAATTACAAAAAGGTTCCATTTGTTAACTTTGGTTAAAGTGTTACCAATAAATCAAATGAGTTCATGAATGAACAGGTCTGAAAAATTGATTGAATTAATAATTTTACATTTCTCTCACTTCCACCAACTTGCATCATTTGTTTTCAATTAGAGCTTGTTGCGTTTTCTGCAGAGGACAAGACTACCTTTGAATTTGGCCGAAGGGAAGGTGTTTTATAAAGCAGCATAACTAGACTTTTGAAACGGTCTTCATATTGGGAATGTGCATGGCATGTTTTCTACATAAATCACTATTTGGGAGCAGAGTCACATTCTGACTCAGACTGATAACATTGTTATGAAAGGGTTGAACATTTAGTTTCAGCAACGTAGCCCATTTTAAACAAAAAAAAGGTTACTTCACACGAGACTCAAATCACGCGTGTGAAGGTTAGACTGTCCAATAGGAACACAACCGTCCACTATTACAGGACGTTCAGAGCCTGGAAGGATCATGAAGGCAGGTTAACAGTCTTTATCAGATCTCTAGCTGTATGTCAGACTGTAAAAACACACCAAACAACCTTTAACCTCCTTCCACTCAAAGCATTTTCGCTCTCTTCCTTCTTCCATCATTATCTGTCTTTTGCAGATCTCCCCCTTCCTTCTTGTTTGAAGAAACCAAATCATTTGGTTTTCCTTAGTTTAAAGACATTTGGGTTATCTAGAGCAAAACCACCGGCCAATATAACAAGTTCAAGATGAAGATAACTAAGATGACGTTCAGGAAACGGGTTTAAAAAGAATCATTTTTGCAGTTCCGTTTGGTCAAATTAGACATTAACATTTGTGTTTACGTGACAAAATATGCATTTCAACACGTCACGATGTTCTGTAAAGCTGCTTTAAAACAATGTGTATTGTAAACCATACAAATTAAAATTGAATGGAAAAGTCAGAAGTAATGCGTCACAGGTCTGTTCTTCAAAACAGTAACACTGACCATAGCTGTGTCACGATATTAGATTTTTCACACCACGGTTATTGTGGCCAAAAAAAACAAAATCACGATATCGATATATCGCGATATCTATAGAAACCTTGGGGGGAAAAGTCATCAAATAAATTTTTACTTTGTTTATTTAGTTTTTCTTTTTTACCCAACAAACATAATTGGATACTGATAAACACAGGGTAATACTGTCAAGTTCAACAGTATGATAAATAAATATTAACATAAATGTTATTGGCCATGACTAGATTGCAAATACAAATACAAAAATAGACATTATGTAAATAGACATTAATTAATTAAAAGGGATCCACCGTTTTTTTAATATTGAAATATGTTATTCCCTTAACTAAGACGAGTTGATACATACCTCTCTCATCTCAGTGCGTGCACTTAATCGCTCTGACGCGCGGTGGCATTTTAATAGCACTTAGCTTAGCCCACTAAGCCCAGTTCATTCATTAGGTACCAAACAGAGATCAAGTTAGAAGCGACCAAACACCTCCACGTTTTCCCTATTTAAATACATTAACACGAATAGTTGAACGACCAAGTATGGTGACAGAAAATAAAACGTTTTAAGGAGAGAGTGCTTCGACTCGGCGCAGTAAAAAGTCACGCCGAGAAAAATCCTGTTTATCCTGAGAGGATTTTTCAGCCATGACTTTTTACTGCGCCGAGTCGAAGCACTCTCTCAAAAGTGCTATTCCGCCATACATTATAGTTATCCTTTTAAACCCGCTTAGAAAAGCGCCACGTTTTATTTTTTGTCGCCATGCTTGGTCATTCAGGTAACTGTATTTAAATAGGGAAAACGTGGAGGTGTTTGGTCGCTTCTAACTTGATCTCTGTTTGGTACCTAATGAATGAGAATGAGATGAGAGAGGTATGTATCAACTCGTCTTGGTTAAGGGAATAACATAGTTTAATTTGAAAAAACGGTGGAGTATCCCTTTAAAAGAAACTGAGATGTGCTGCACTGGTGGCAGTGTTGCCAACTTAGCAATTATGTTGCTAGATTTAGCAACTTTTCAGACTACCTTAGCAACTTTTTTTTCTAAAAGCACCTAGCAACAAATTTAGCAATTTTTCTAATTTATTTGGCAACTTTTAGCAACTTCTGGAAAGTGACTAATCCAAACAACACACGTACAAGCTAGCTCAATAGGCCAAGCGGTTCATTCATAATTCCTTAAGATCGCTGTAAAAACCGGAAAATCATTTAGGTAGCATATGTCATGCAGGAAAAAAACTAGTAGGCTAAATCGTGCACATGATTTATAAATCAAGGGAACAAATGAGTAAATCGTTTTTTCTTGTACATTTTTCTTGTAAATTTTTTTTTCTTGTACATCATGTGTGGGGCTCGATCCGTACATGTTAACTAACACATTGCTTTCATTTATTTTACAAACAAATCTAAATCAGCATTTCAAATAATATCTACGTGTTACATAATGGCGTAGTTTTGCCTTGCGATTATGTAATGACATCATAGCGCAATGACGTCACAACGTCATTTAGCAACTTTTAGCAACACCTCGATCTGCCTTTAGCAACTTCCCCTGAAAATTTGTTGGCAACAGTGACTGGTGGAAACAACACGAGCCCATGGCATCAGACAAGGGCGCCGAGCGCTGAGGGGGGACCACAAAAAAATGCAAGAAAAACACGCAAACTGCCAGTGAAACTGAAAGTAGCCTAAGTCTCAGATGCTCTTGCAGTGCTTAGGTCGCACTTTCGCATATTGCGGCATTTGATCTTGAAATGAGCTGATGACAAATAAAATACAGCTCGAATATTTTGCTTTCATTGACGTGATCTGAAATTGTACTGTATAGCCGGCACGGGAATTGAAGATCGGATTTATATTCATATTGCGGAGAGGTGTAAGGTAAGACACCCTGCATGTTTTTTATTTTTATTTTGTTTGTTAGTTTAGATTGTATAGGCCGTTTCGTTCGCAAGCGCCGATGCAAGCTGTGGGCTGCATCTGCCTCAGCTTGTGAAAAATGCGTTTTTACTGTGGTGGTGATAGTAAACATTTAAACTAACATTGTGATATGCTTGAAGTGTTTTATATCTATGGATTTTATTATAGGAAAGACAAGTCAAGAGTTGATTAGAGAGGATAAATTGATCAAACAAGTGGTTAACTCCCTGTCGGCCGCTTGGTCATTACTTTAAAAAAAACAAAAAACTTTAATTTAACAAACAAATATTGCTCCAAACATTTTTTCTAAATTAACAAAATATAACTACTTTGACATTAAAAACAAAGCTGACACCGGAGTATTTACGTGTCATGTTATCATATGATGTTATCATATTCATTTTCAATATTGTGGTTATCGCCAATACCGGTATATTGCCACAACCTAAATTAACATGATGTCCATATTTCGTGCTTTGAATATCACGGTTATCCAACATGACATCATGACTTTGCGTAAACATACACGGCACTTTCTAAAGCCAAATGGCATGTTATCTGTACGCATTTTGAGCTATCCGCGTGTATGTCTACACCGTGTGATTCCGCATGTATGTGTACGGCGAAACGAACCATAATCTCCACGCGTATGTATACGCCGTGTGATTCCATGTGTGTGTGTACGCTGTGTGATTCCGCGTGTATGTCTACGCCGTATGATTCCGCGTGTATGTCTACGCCGTGTGATTCCGCGTGTATGTCTACGCCGTGTGATTCCGCGTGTATGTCTACGCCGTGTGATTCCGCGTGTATGTCTACGCCGTGTGATTCCGCGTGTAAGTCTACGCCGTGTGATTCCGTGTGAATGTAAATGGATTTATAAACATACTAAATTATGTTTTTTTGAAAATTTAAAAATGCAGAATGTTTCTTGTGATGGGTAAGTTTAGGGGCAGGGGCAGTGTGTGTGTGTATGTGTGTGTGTGATGGGTAGGTTTAGGGGTAGGAGCAGTGTAGGGGGATAGAATGAAATGGCGTTGATAAACACGCTAAAAAGCCATTATGTGTCTTGATAGCTCGCCAAAATGGCATAGCGAATTAGCGTGTCATACATACGCTATTTCATGAGATCAGTCTGGGTTATCGCCAATACCGGTATATTGCGACACCCCTAGTCATGTATTGTTAGGATAGCAAAACAAATGCTTATCAACTTTAAGGGTTTGTTTGCATCCAAATTCATCTCTCACCTGATAAAAGCTAGTCTAAGGGTGTGCTGACACTTGTAGTTTGGTTCTCTTGATTCAGACCAACAATAGAAAAGAATACAGGTTTTTACTAATATTAAATGCGTTTGTTGTATGTGTGTATATATGCTACTATATGATGGAAAAAACAGGTATAATTAGAGCATTCTGCGTTCATATTTCATTCGAACCGCACAAGAGTTGGTTTGGTGCGCACCAGGGTTCAGACGGCAGCACTTATTCAAATCAACCCCACTAACAGAGCAAAATCGCACCAGGGTTCGTTTTAAACAAACCAAACATGATTTTTTTTAAACATAAGTTTTAATTAAAGGACTTTTTTTGTACTATAAAATTTTTTGGTACCATACAAATAATAAACAGGTGTAAAATAAGGTGCAATGAAGCAAAACTTCTTGAGTTGTGTTTGTGCATGTTATTCGACCATACTGCTGTGTATTTACATTATAATCTGTTGTTTTTACAACAAATTGTGGAATGTATAAAAAATATCAACAAAAAACTGAGGATTGCACTTTTGAATAAACAGGAAAAATAACATGCAATGATCTTTGCCCAACATATACACTTCTAGAGCAGCTCTGTCATTTAGCATGAAGGGAACGAGAAAACAAGACTTCTAGAAGCCCTGCAAATCTAAGGTCAGTTCTTCCTTCTGCATCCTGATGGTAAATATATATTGAGATGTCATCGATCAGCATGTGCACTCTCGGCTTGTGCTGAATACTGGCTTAACCTGAAGGATGTGAAACTCTCTGAGAAGATCACGATACGGTTTAGAGAACTGAGATGTGAGCATTTACAGAGCAGCTGAAGATCTCGAGGCTGGGATTCGACTGAGAATTGCAGTCAGATGGCAGAGTTCAAGCGTTGGGAGTACATGTGCAGGAAATTTCCGCTGGAAGAGGATCTGCCAACTCAGAGGAGGCGGATCGCAGCGCTCACAACAACAGAGTTCAGACTCTACAAGCTTCTCATCAGTCCAAGTAGCCAAATTACAAGTTAGTTAAAGTAGTGTAAAAAGTTGTGAATTTATTGTACTATGATTAAAGTTATCTACATTGAAGATATTTAAGAGGGCAATAACCTTTTAGTTGTTACTATGAGATTGCACAATTTATTTAAATAATCCGTATTTACGTGGCCTAAAAATGATGAGGATCTCAATTAAAGTAATTCACACTAAATACAGTCAAGTAGGGCTGCACAATTAATCAAAACAAAACCAAAATCGCGATATAGCTAACTGCAATTATCAAATCACAAAGTTGCTTTTGGGAACGTAAATGAATTTGGGAAAGCAAGATGTGCCAACCATTTTACCATACTTGTATTAAGAAGCTCTCGTCAACAAAAGAGAAGCTACATAATAATTATTATTTTTATTACATAGTCATATTGGTACATCATCACAAAGTTTGGCCAAATTGTGTAATCAGAAAAAAAATAAATAAAGCTATTTGATTCTATTCCCCAAATCTTGCAGCCCTACAGTCACCAGAACATTTAACAATACATTTTGGTTGGTTGTGAGGCTGCGTCCAAAAGACAATTCAAAACCATCAAATATTTGAGAACCATTTTTGCATAATAAGACAAAAAGTAGCATGGTGCTGTATGAATAGTTAATCTAGCATCTAGATCAACGAGTGTTGTTATTAATAAAGGAGCAGTAAGCGATTTCTGAGAAACACTGTTGAAAGTGGATCGGACCGAGCAGGTCAGCAGTAGGGGGCATGTCCACTAATGATGGGGAGAAGAGAGAGCCAATCAGCAGCAAGGGGCGTATCCACTCATGATGGGGGGGGGGGCTGGTGAGCCAATCAGTAGTAAGAGATGTGTCCACTCATGATGGGGGGGAGTGAGCCAATTGCAGCAGTAGGGGGCGTATCCACTCATGATGGGCGGAGAGAGTGAGCCAATCAGTAGTAAGAGGTGTGTCCACTCATGATGGGGAGAAGAGAGAGTGAGCCAATCAGCAGCAAGGAGCGTATCCACTCAAGATGGGCGGAGAGAGTGAACCAAACAGCAGTAGGAGGCGTGTCCACTCATGATGAGGGGCGGGGGTTGGAGTGAGCCAATTACAGCAGTAGGGGGCGTATCCACTCATGATGGGCGGAGAAAGTGAGCCAATCAGTAGTAAGAGGTGTGTCCACTCATGATGGGGAGAAGAGAGAGTGAGCCAATCAGCAGCAAGGGCCGTATCCACTCAAGATGGGCGGAGAGAGTGAACCAAACAGCAGTAGGAGGCGTGTCCACTCATGATTGGGGGAGGGGAGTGAGCCAATTACAGCAGTAGGGGGCGTATCCACTCATGATGGGCTGAGAGAGTGAACCAAACAGCAGTAGGAGGCGTGTCCACTCATGATGGGCGGAGAGAGTGAACCAAACAGCAGTAGGAGGCGTGTCCACTCATGATTGGGGGAGGGGAGTGAACCAAACAGCAGTAGGAGGCGTGTCCACTCATGATGGGCGGAGAGAGTGAACCAAACAGCAGTAGGAGGCGTGTCCACTCATGATTGGGGGAGGGGAGTGAGCCAGTTACAGCAGTAGGGGGCGTATCCACTCATGATGGGCGGAGAGAGTGAACCGAACAGCAGTAGGAGGCGTGTCCACTCATGATTGGGGGAGGGGAGTGAGCCAATTACAGCAGTAGGGGGCGTATCCACTCATGATGGGCGGAGAGAGTGAACCAAACAGCAGTAGGAGGCGTGTCCACTCATGATGGGCGGAGAGAGTGAACCAAACAGCAGTAGGAGGCGTGTCCACTCATGATGGGCGGAGACAGTGAACCAAACAGCAGTAGGAGGCGTGTCCACTCATGAGGGGCGGAGAGTGAACCAAACAGCAGTAGGAGGCGTGTCCACTCATGATTGGGGGAGAGGAGTGAGCCAGTTACAGCAGTAGGGGGCGTATCCACTCATGATGGGCGAAGAGAGTGAACCAAACAGCAGTAGGAGGCGTGTCCACTCATGATTGGGGGAGGGGAGTGAACCAAACAGCAGTAGGAGGCGTGTCCACTCATGATGGGCGGAGAGAGTGAACCAAACAGCAGTAGGAGGCGTGTCCACTCATGATGGGCGGAGGGGAGTGAGCCAGTTACAGCAGTAGGGGGCGTATCCACTCAAGATGGGCGGAGAGAGTGAACCAAACAGCAGTAGGAGGCGTGTCCACTCATGATTGGGGGAGGGGAGTGAGCCAATTACAGCAGTAGGGGGCGTATCCACTCATGATGGGCGGAGAGAGTGAACCAAACAGCAGTAGGAGGCGTGTCCACTCATGATGGGCGGAGAGAGTGAACCAAACAGCAGTAGGAGGCGTGTCCACTCATGATTGGGGGAGGGGAGTGAGCCAGTTACAGCAGTAGGGGGCGTATCCACTCATGATGGGCGGAGAAAGTGAGCCAATCAGTAGTAAGAGGTGTGTCCACTCATGATGGGGAGAAGTGAGAGTGAGCCAATCAGCAGCAAGGGGCGTATCCACTCATGATGGAGGAGGACAGAGTGAACCGATCAGCAGTATAGGGACATGTCCACTCATGATGGGGGAGGAGAGAGCGAGTGAGCAAGAAGGAGATTTGAAGACTGTAGAAAGAGAGAGAGCTGAGAGACATTACAAAAGAGAAAAGCTCAGAGGAATATCACTGGAAAAAGAAGGGTTATGATCAGGCAAGAGCTTTAGGGCCCGCGTTAATATTAGAAAAGCTTTCCAGCGCTGGAGAGACCTAAGAGGGACAGCTTGAAAACAGACACAGAGGTTGCGTTGTTTCTGCTCCATACGTGACTAACACTGGTTTTGCTGTTTCACAGAACCGAGATATGCTGCTACTGTAGTGTCAGCTCTAGTAACAGGACAGTTGTGAGTGTCATTGTTTGTCTGCAGCTGCTGGAGAAGAACAACCAACTCTTGCTGGTATATATTCTTACATACCGTATGTTCATTTTTTGTTCTTCCTAGTCATTCGTTCATCATCGTAGGTTTTTTTTTTTCACAAAGCATTATTTTGCTTCAGCTATGATAGAGACATCCACTCTTACATTGTGTGTTCGTGTATTTTGGGGGCGGAGCAATAAAGGGTGGGGCGTGTTTGTTTGGGTGATTTCAAATATCAAGTGTTCAACAATGTCAGAAATTGCTTACTGCACCTTTAACTAAAACTGTGAAAAAAAAAAAAAAAAGAATATATATTTGAATAAAAATTATTGGCTACTAACAAATAATTTAAAGTTCTAAACCGAAAACTGAAATAAAATAAATTAAGATTTATAATAAAAACGAAAATAACAAAAGCAGAATGCACATACAATTACTAAAACCTAAACTAAATTTAAAATAAAAACTTAAAATATAATTCGTTTTTTAGTATTATAGTATATAAATAATACTAATAGATGGAATTAGATTTTAGTACATTATATATCATGATAATACTTTTTTTAGACCATGTAAGACCATCTAAAGTATGCAAATGCTACATGAACATTGCATAAATATTCAGGACAATGATATATAGCGTACTGCCATATCTCATAGCATGCGAACACCACAGAACATTTGTAATGCCATTTCTTTCTACCACAGGGCTAATGGTTTCTAAATGTCCAGCATGTTATATTTGACGGAACATACCAGCAGCATGAGGCCATGATGGTAAACAGAATGTGCAAAAGAGCCCGAGCGCTTCACAAATGTCAACAAATGATGACATTCAGCATACAGTAATATCTTTGTAGCATCAGGAAATGTCTGTCTAGTACAGAAAGACAGGCTCCTGAACAGGTGTCTCACTTCATTTGTCTTTCTGTGTGTGTGTTTAATGTCACCTGAAATAAACATGCATCAGATGGGATATAATTTATGGAATTTTCTCCTTAACTAGTTTGTGAGGGAAATTGTGTTCCAGCTTTGACTACGTATGACTCAATATTTTACATGACTAGTCCTTATGCTGCATTAAAATACTGCTGTTTATGCAATAAATCATTCATTTTGAACATAAATTCATATTAAATATGCATTTAACATTTTACTTTAAAACAACAAATGCGGCACAGGGACCATCTCATATTTTTTGGGATCAGTTACTAAAATTGAAACAGACTGATCTGCTAAAATGAATTGAACTTGCTTGCTCAGTTATTACGTGTAAAATACAATTCAAAATTGTTTGGCTAAAAGAGTTTGCGTTCACATACCTCCATAGATTCCTGGAGCAACATTCGTATCAACAAATCAGATTTTGGGGTTAGGACTGGGCTCATTTCTCTCTGGTTTTAGGGGTCGGATATGGTAAGCATTAGGACTAGGATAGTTTGATGGGAATATTGATCCAGGAATATCCCTCTGGACTAAAACAAACTGTGCCAGACATGTATAAAACACACCTCACATGTCTTTGCAATGGGAACATGCTGCTATGATTTTGGGATCTAAAATGCATTACAGTAAGTGGATCATGTTTAAGATCATCTGCGGACTCAGAAGAACATGCATCTGTTTTTCCTAAGACCTGTCCATTACATGAAGAAAAGAGTCAATCATTTGTGTTGGATGAACTTCAACATGCAACACTCATTAAAGCAGGGTTGCCAGGTCTGTGCAACAAACTTAGCCCAAAAATAGACCAAAGCGATGCATTGATTGGCCGAATTCGCCACTGGATTTGTACGTCTGAGCGGTGTTTTGGAGGTGTTGGAGCATCGAAATCGTATGTCAATCAACCCACGGAAAAATTCATTACCTGCGGCAAACCACTGACTTGGCAGGAAAACGCTGATTTGGCAACACCGCATTAATGAAACTACTGCACTGTAAACCCTAACGCTCAAAATATATATTTTTTTTATTAGAGCCAACTTAAATTAAACAACTTCGATCAATCAAATTAACTTTTATGAGTATTTAGAACTTTCTTTTTCTTTTGAGTTCACAAAACTGACACATTTTGACTTGTTTTGTTCTGAGTTTTATGAACTTTTAATTTAGACTAACTTAAAGCAGCACTAGGTAACTTTTCAACCTTTATAATATATTTTCAAACCTCTTGTGATGATACAGCGACTTACAATAGGTTGAATGACACGTCTGCCATAGCCTGACGGGGTCTGTATCGTTTTTAATCGTACTTTTAAACTTCGGGTTACGGGTAGTAACCCGAGAACAAAAAGAACTACAAAATTCGACTGCTTTACGGCATATACGTCACTTCCACCTCCACCCCCACCCGATACCTGGGCTCAGGGTATCGGACGATACCGAGTACTGACTGATCCGATACTTTGGTGTGTATCTGTAAATACAGCTGTATATACTACTAGCCCTGTACGACTTGCTAGAATTATTTTGTAGTGTGCTTCAGACTTATCCCTTAATAAAACATGAACAAATAAATACAGTGAACTACTGTATTTATTACAGTATTTTTATTATCTGACATGCATTTGACAGTAATATTATTTATTTTTATTAAGCGAAAAATAACTTCAAATGCAGCCACAAATCTAACACCGCAAACTGAAAAAGGTATTTTAGTTTTACAATATAACTGTATAAAAAACACCTTTACAACAAAACAAATGAAAAATAAGCATTTATCTAGGCATAATTATTATTATTAGTAGAGACGTATTATTATTACATAGAGACGTAGCTAAATCTAGTGTACAACAGTAGCCTAATATGTTCTGTCAATTTCTTCACGTTAAACCAAACTTTTATTTTGACGGGTTGCCGTGAAGACCTTTGAGTGTCTGTGTTCATGATATGACAGTTTTCTCAAATGAAACGGTAAATTCTCATGAAGCGATGGTTTATGCATTCGTGTCCTCATATAGTTACACACGGCAGAGACTACAAAGACTGCGGCCGTCATCCACAGAGACGTAGAATTTGCCGGAGTAATATTTAAATAGTATTTTGCAGTTTAATATTCACAGACACTAGTATATATATATATATATATATATATAGTCGCTGCCCGATGAAACTCACGTATGTCCAAAACGGTTACTTTTCAGGAAGTGAAAAAAACACCGTATTTCAAAAGCAGTTGAATGTAGCGTTGTCATACTTCGTACGGCATCTTTACATGTAACCATATTCTTGCCAGTGTAATGATATAATCCACATTTGACCAAAATTGAGTTTAAATGGACATACGTGCATATTTTACAGTAACGGTGGTCGATACGCGTTCTTGCGATCATTAATTAGAATGGCCAAGTCGCGTTTCATGTTGACAGAGGAATACGTGCTGGACATTCTCAGCCTCTGGCAAGCGGTGATCGCAGTATGAGTGAGGCATGTTCAAGTGACAATCATGACAGTAGCATTACAGGCTATAATTTGATCAGTTTGACTAAAAAAAAAAAGTTTAAATCTTATCAATGAGACCGAGTTAATTTACATACTAGCAAGCAAACTAATCTGTGAAGAATTAGATTAGAACTAAACTGTGGAGATCTTCAATGTCGTACTTTCGGCTATCCAGTGCTGAGCTTCGATGAAACTTCACGAGACCGGCGAGATGCTTACACAGGGCGGGAGATACGCGGCGTGATTGACAGCTTTGACACCAAATGGATATACGTGAAAATCAGATGACATGATTTCACAACTTTTCATTGGCCATGTAGATATGTGAAGCATACTGTATACGGAAATGAACCTGGACATTCAATCCGTCGAAAAATCTCAAAATCGGCAAAATGGACATACGTGGTTTTCTTCGGACAGCGGCGATATATTTATATATTCGGCTACAGTCTGGAGCCCTGCGCTTAGATAAACACGGAAGCGACTGAACGCAGCTGTGGGTACCGAATATACTCGGTACTATCGGTACTACAGAAATGCTGGTAACGTCACATTTTTAAAATTTCAGTACCGACTTGGTACCGAAGTACCAGTACTTGTGACACCCCTAGTCACCGTTTTACTGACTGGTTGGTCTAATCTGAAATACTGCTAAACAGCGGACATACTGCTAACGTGTTTTCATTTCTTCTTCGCTGCTCTAAACAGTGGTTGCTTGTGGCTTCCTGTGTTTGCAATGCATTCTGAGCAGCGAAGAAGAACCGCGCAGCGCTTAGCAAAGCTAGCGGTCATACTAACTAGGTCTTGTTTAAGAAAATGGTATCGGATCGGTACATGGGTTCAAGTACTCGCCGATACCGATGCCAGAATTTGTTGTGGTATCGGTGATATTTCCGATACTAGTATCGGAATCGGAACAACTCTATAGAGCTAACCAAGTTTCTACTACTATAAAATATTTAAGTTGAGATTACATGATAATTCTAGGTCAAATGTATGAATTAGCTTACTCAAATATATCAAGTTAAGAGTATGTACAAAATAAAAATCTGCAAGTTCTGCTAGCTTAAACTTTGAATTTCTTAACTTAAATTTGATGGTACTGTTTTTATTTTTTATTTTTAGTTTTGCCAACTTATTCAGGTTTACAGTGGGAAAAATTACATATTAAAGCACATCACTTTAGCGCATCCAAAAAAGTTAAGGCCTAAAACATATTCATATGAACTATATACTGCTCAAAAGTGTGGGGTCTAAGATTTAAAAAAAAAAGTTTTTGAAAGAAGTCTCATGCTTGCCAAGGCAGCATTTATTTGATAAAAAGTAAAAACTGTAATTACAGTAAAATATTATTGTAATATATTGTAAAATGTAATGTATTCCTGTGATCAAAGCTGAATTTTCAGCATCATTACTCAAGTCTTCAGTGTCACATGATCCTTCAGAAATCATTCTAATATGATGATTTGATGCTTAAGAAACATTTATTACCAATGTTGAAAACCGTTTGTATACAGTTTGTGCTTTATAAATGTCTTTACTGTCACTTTTGGTCAATTTAATGCAACCTTCCTGAATATAAGTATTAATTTCTTTACCCAAAAAAGCATTGCGAAACTGAGCTTGCGGTGCCAAGCATTTTTGTAAATTGTTTCTGGCCAACAAGTTGTTGCTTGTTTTTTCTGCATGTCTTTTAATGAAAACCCTCCACCCAACTCCTCTAGGGGATTTGGTCAAAATGCACTCAAACTGTTCATGAATTAATCCAAACGCCACTTCAGCAGAGCCTCAAAACAAACGTCCAGCCTCCGTAATCACACGAGATTAGCTTGTTTCTTATTCATTGTGACGGTTTGTCCGAAGCAAGGTCAGGGGCGCGTTGAGTTCCTGCCAATCTCGACATCTCAAATTCCTCCCCGAAGAGCAGGACTCATGCACAGCTCTGGCCTTATAGTAGATCGACTGCATGGCAGGCATATTTTCAAGTTATTACAGTGCCGAGTGATCGGGAGCTGCGCCAAAGGATCGTTTGTCTTTGGATTCGAACTCATGGAATAAGAAGCGCTATTGTCTCCAGGGGCCTGTCGCAATGTCATCTGGCTCTCGCGTTCCAATCAGGATGAAACTGGATCAAATAAACAGGCAAGAATTCACAATTGGACACAGTTTGCTATCCTTGTGGCCTTTGACTCGGTTCTGTGTTTCCCATGGCCAGAGAAATTTGAAATTGTACATGTTATTGGTCTTCCCAAACTCAACAATGCCAAAATACACATCGTATCACAATCAGTGTTTAACACCAGCCAAAGAGAAACTTAAAGACATCTGGTCAGGTCTCAAATTTTCCAGAAAATTTAATTTTTGTTTCACAATCGCAGAATGTGGCCGCATGCAGCCAAAATGAAGATTTGGTTTTACAGCGATGGAAAACGGAGAACATAAACTAGAGAGAAAGTGCCGCCACCGCCGCTCTGGAACAATACAGTGACACGACGACATTTGAAGAGGAATGTTGGCTGAGGCAGAGGTGATAAAAATCTTTGCGGGAGATTGCAAAAGATGATGAGCATGAGCCATGACTGAAAAAACCTCTTGCATCAGCTTCTAACTTGCCTAGACAAATTACATTTATTTACTCATCATTTTGGCATGTCTTAGGTTAATGAACTTAAATAAACCATTTTTGTTTTTTCTAAATAATACTTCTATTCAGTAAGGATCAAAAGTGACAGAAAAGGCGTTTATAATGTTACAAAAAAAGATTCTATTTCAAATAAACGCTGTTCTTTGGAACTAAAAGAATCCTTTAAAAAAATGCATCATGGTTTCCAAAAAATATTAGGCAGCACAGCTGGTTTTTTTTTTAAATTGATAATAATCAGAAATTTTTCTTGAGCAGCAAATCCTCATATTAGAATGATTTCTGAAGGATCATGTGACACTGAAGACTGGAGTAATGATGCTGAAAATTCAGCTTTGATCACAAGAATAAATTACATTTTAAAATATATTGCAATCGAAAACCCTTATTTTAAACTGTAATAATATTTCACAATATTACTATTTTTACTATATTTTTGAGCAAATAAATGCAGCCTTGGCGTGTATAAAGACTTCTTTCAAAACCATTTTTAAAAATCCAACCGACCGCAAACTTTTAAGCATCAGTGTACACCGATCAGGCATAACATTATGACCACCTTCCTAATATTGTGTTGGTCCCCCTATTGCTGCCAAAACAGCCCTGACCAGTCGAGGCATGGACTCCACTAGACCCTTGAAGGTGTGCTGTGGTATCTGGCACAAAGATGTTAGCATCAGATCATTTAAGTCCTTCAAGTTGCGAGTTGGGGCCTTCATGGATCGGACTGTGTTTGTTCAGCACATCCCAGAGATTGAGGATTGAGATCTGGGGAATTTGGAGGCCAAGGCAACACCTCAAACTTGTTGTTGTGCTCCATAAACCATTCCTGAACCATTTTTGCTTTGTGGCGGCGCATTATCTGCTGAAAGAGACCACAGCCACAACCACTGCAGACCGGGAACACCCCCACAAGAGCTGCAGTTTTGGAGATGCTCTGACCCAGTCGTCTAGCCATCACAATTTGGCCCTTGTCAAACTCGCTCAAATCCTAACGCTTGCCCATTTTTCCTGCCCACTAACAGGTGATGAAGAGATAATCAGTGTTATTCACTTCACCCGTCAGTGTGTGTCAGGTACTAATATTCTCTATAGAACATCTCCAGATTATTCTCATTTCCATGACTTTCAATGCTAGTAAATATCCATTTCAAAATTCCCTGATATTTACTTTTTTATATTATCACCTCTACCCTGAATCTCAAACCACTGAGTTACGAGCTCGCCGTGTGCCTGTGAACTCTAGATGCGTCTCTGGACTGGAATCAGTGTCATTTTCACACGAAACTGCTGATACTGACCACAGACACTCAGAGAGAATATCATACAGCCTCTGCATAATATCAAAACAAACGTGATGGCAGAATTCACATTCAGCGAGTTTTTGCTTTAAATAAGAACAAACATCTGCCAATGAGGTCAGAAAAATAATCTTGTTTTCCTTTGAATCAAGTTTATTTTTCTGACCCAATTGACCTATCGATAAGCCCCGCCCCTCGGACGCAGATGAGCCAATGGCAGTTGAGTATCAGTGGCATGGCGACGGGAACTCAGACATCTTTAGGTGTCAGTGCCATAGAGAAACATTGGAAAATCCGAAGCTATTTAACGCCGTTTTCACCGGTCACTGAGAGTTGAAGAATGTTCAACTCTGGGAAAAACAATGCATTAATTTCTGCGATTTTTATGTGTGATTTTAATATTTATGTAAATTGTTTTTGTGTGAATGAATGTTGAAAACCATTGAAACAAAATTTCCCAATGGGGATAATAAAAGTCAACAACAACAATCATAAAAATCACTTTTTACCCAGCCGTCCAATCACAGTGGAGGAGGGGCGGGACACATACCACATCAACCAACCGCCACATCCTGCTTGTACAACAGTAACATATGACAACAAGCAGCACATCTCTTCATCCACTAGTGCCAGAGCAAGTGTGTTGCATTGTGTTGACATTTTTTATATTCAGAAACAAACTATTTGCCAAATACTAGTAACAGTTTCTTAAATATCATAAGTCTGATCTATTAGTACAGGAACGGACAGCACAAAATGTGTAATATGAGGAATCATTCATGCCTGTAGTACTTGAACCAAGACTAAATATTTCCCATGACTGACATTGACTTCCTTTTTTCAAAGAAGGCAACAGCAGGAGATGAAGAAGAGACCGGGTACAAGAGAATGAACCAGAGGAAATGATAGAAACAAAAAGAACAGGACATCCTCTGAACTGCAGTTAAGTCAGTTCGCTCAGATTCATAAAAGCCATATCAAATGTGCTGTCCTCAGCATCACAAGTACTGACAGTGTTTAAATTATTTAACATGCAAATGAATGCAGTGGTCAAGTGCAGGCTGTGAGGAAGCACACTTAAAAGGACAATGACCTCACAACATTTAACAGAAAAGCAGAAGGAAGAGCTGAGGTCAACGTCATTCAGTCAGACTTGATCTCTAGTGGTGCTCGAGGCTATCTTCCTGGTTGTTCAGTGCCAATTTATATAGTCTATTTGCTATTTTTAATAGTAGCCTATTTAAAAAAAACAGACCTGCATTGAAGGAGGGATGCTGATGAACAACACCCTAGAAAACATCAAGAACATGCCAAAAACACTCGGTCATAACACCTTGGACACAAAGCAACACACTAGCAGCCGTCCACAACTCCAGTGTTAATTTCGTTGACAAATAATTTGTGTCATCATTTTCGTCAACAACCTTTTTTCACTGATGAAAACTAAATAAAAACTAGTGTTGGATGACAAAAACGATGACGAAAATCAACTGTCATTTTCGTCAACAAATAAAAACGAGATGAAAATGTTAGGGAGGGACGATTAGGGAAGAGATCCAGGCAGAACTGATGTCCTGTGTGACAGATCCGCACATTTGATATGAACGTGCTGATCTAAGCGCTGGAAAACACGGCGCTGTTGCGCTTCTACAGGCTCACGCATCCCCAATCCAGCGCTCCAGCGGCTCACAGTCAATGAATAACACACATTTATGCCAGGCAATTGTTTATGAACTAATGCTGATGAATAATGGCAATGTTTACTTTACGATGTTTATATAGTAATATGTTTTAGACAGTTGTAACAATGCATATTTTATCTCCTGAACGTGAATGAGCTCCTGCAACTGCAATAGAAGCATAGACATTTCAAAATAAGACATTTAAGAGTCAATGTGTATTTCGAGCTTGTTTATAATTAAAAGTCACGCATTATATGTTCATTTTTGGTTACACAATAAATTGTATTTAATTTCATTCCCATTTAATTCAAAGTCAGGAGGAAAGACCAGTATTTGACACATATTCAATAAAGTATCAAAGTATCAGGGTTATAATAGAATTAAAAAAAATTATAAAAATAAATCTTCATTACTTGAAATTAAATAAATGTTAACTGCAATAAAATAAAAAAGCACTTATTTGAAGCTTTAGCTTAACCTGATATGGCCTACTGACTAAAACAGAAATACAAAGTTATAAAAACTATATAGAGGTTTTTAAAAAAACAAACAAAAAAAGTGAATTGAGCTTTATTTTGTGTATTTTTAATGTCAAAAACAAAATGATGTCAAAATGTCAGTTCAAGTGACAGTCGGTTATGTAATGCTTAAATGCTTAATGTATTACAATTGAACTAAACTCATTAGATTTATAGGATACTACATCTACTGTAGATTTAGTCGACTAAAACTAAAAACAATTCAGGCGACTAAAATATGACAAACTAAGTAAAAATTTGCTGTCAAAATTAACACTGCAACGCCATAACTTCATGGCGTTTACATGGATATACACCAATCACACAGGTGAAGTGAATAACACTGATTATCTCTTCATCACGGCACCTGTTAGTGGGTGGGATATATTAGGCAGCAAGTGAACATTTTGTCCTCAAAGTTGATGTGTTAGAATCAGGAAAAATGGGCAAGCGTAAGAATTTGGGGGAGTTTGACAAAGGCCAAATTGTGATGCTAGACGACTGGGTCAGAGCATCTCCAAAACTGCAGCTCTTGTGGGGTGTTCCCGGTCTGCAGTGGTCAGTCTCTATCAAAAGTGGACCAAGGAAGGAACAGTGGAGAACCGGTGACAGGGTCATGGGCGGCCAAGGCTCATTGATGCACGTGTGTGTGGTCCAATCAAACAGACGAGCTACTGGAGCTCAAATTGCTCAAGAAGTTAATGCTGGTTCTGATAGAAAGGTGTCAGAATACAAAGTACATCACAGTTTGTTGCGTATGGGGCTGTATAAACACAGACCAGTCAGGTTGCCCATGCCGACCCGTCCACCGCCGAAAGCGCTAACAGTGGGCATGTGAGCAAAATATTTCAGCAATTTTTTTCCGCTATGGTTTTAGTGCTCAAGCTTATGATTGATGTTTTGCTACACAGAAATTATCTTTTTATTTAGCATCTAAAGGATCCACAAGGTCTTATTCACGTGTGCATGCTTTAAAACTTCCCACTTTTGAGAAAATGCAAAAATCAAAAGCACTTTTCAGTGAACTTTAGAAGCTAAGAGGGTAAATCAGTGCATCACTTAAAAGGTTGAGTGACTAACAATAACTCTTCAAAGTCTCTGCACCAAGGATTTAACAAACATCTCTCAGCGGCCCTGGATTTTTTGCTGTTTTCCAGCTGTCGTTGTTTAGGAGGAAGTAGACAAGCTGGTCAGAAAACAGTGAGGCGGTGACCCTTCGAGATGGACACTTCAGAAATGGTTAAGAAGCCAATGTTAAAAGGATATTTAACATCTGCTGTTTAAAAGAGAGAGGACTGAATGAAAAATGCTAACAGAGAGGAAATCGTTCAGGATTGCTGCATAAGGATTTTTAAAGAAACCATTTTAAAGAAACTGCATTCACAAATAGCAAACATCGAATGTAGAATTATAGCTAGTTCCATATATACACTATAGTTCAAAAATGTAATACATTTTTATGTTTTGGAAAAAAGTATTTAAATGCTCACCAAGGCTGTATAAATCTTTAGGAACATACATGCATGTATGCATGTATGTATGTATGTGTGTATGCATGTATGTATGTATATTAATAACAAACAATTCCATGACTAAGGCCGCGTCCACGCGGAGACGTGTTTAGCTGTATACATTAAAATTTTGTAC